>NC_051159.1:161099064-161290496 GCF_013339745.2 Dermacentor silvarum | reverse complement strand
ACTTGGCGCAAAACACTGCCCGGTTACGGGTGCTTTTACAGAAAGAGACCGAATGGGCTTGGGGTCCTGCTCAGAACACGGCTTTTGAAAGCTTGAAATCTATTATCTGCTCGGCAAAGTGCATGGCTATGTACGATCCACGCCTTCCTACGATTCTTTCGGCAGACGCTTCGTCTTATGGTCTCGGTGCCATCCTTTTCCAGAAACAACGCAATGGCGAGCGCCGACCGATAGCGTTTGCTTCAAGGTCACTGACCAAAACCGAGCAACGCTATGCGCAATTGGTAAAGGAGGCACTAGCATTAACATGGGCTGCCGAAAGGTTCGATGAATACATAAGAGGTATTGAGGTGGTGCTTGAAACGGACCACAAACCTCTTGTTTCGTTGCTTGGTAAAATGCCTATTGATGTGTTGCCGCCAAGGGTACAGCGCTTCAGAATGCGGATGATGAGGTATCACTTTCAAATTGTGTACGTTCCCGGTAAAAGCTTGATAACGGCGGACGCTCTTTCACGAGCGCCGACGAAAGGAGTTAAAGTCGCTGGTGAACTGACCGTCTCGGAAGTGTCGTCTTTCGTCAAAACATGTGTCCAAGGGCTTCAAATGGGTGACAATTTTGTTAACAGAATGCGCGATGCGCAAAAAACGGACGTCGTTTGTCAAGCCTTGCTTAAGTTATGTCGCCAAGGCTGGCCGGAAAAACCAAAGCTTCCCTGTCACTTAGTTCCGTACTGGCAGGAACGAGCACTAATTTCCGAAGGCAATGGCATGCTGCTTAAGGGGACCAGATTGGTAGTACCTCAGTGCCTAAGAAATGAAGTACTAAAAAAGCTACTTGATGGGAATCAGGGCATCTCAAGGACTAGAGCTTTGGCAAAAGAATTGGTCTGGTGGCCAGGCCTCGGCGAACAACTTGCGCGGCAAGTGAAAGAATGTGTTACTTGTGCGCGCTTTATCACCCAGAACTCGGAGCCATTGATTTCAACCCCAACGCCAAGTTTCCCGTGGGAACGAGTTGGGGTCGATTTGTGCTTTATTAACAACTGTCATTATCTTGTCGTGGTTGACTACCTGTCACGGTATCCGGAAGTAGCCCTCCTTCCCTAAAAAAAAAAAAAAAACTGGTGCGGTGATAGAAAGACTAAAAAGCATTTTTGCACGCCATGGCATCCCGGAGACCGTAGTGACAGACAATGGACCACAATTTTCTTGTACAGAGTTTGATAGGTTTGCACATGATTATGGCTTTGGTCACGTCACTGCTAGCCCTAGGTACCCTCAGGCTAATGGGGGAAGTAGAACGTATGGTGCAAACAATTAAGCGCCTGATCCTTAAATCTAAGGACCCGTACTTGGCTCTGCTTGCCTACAGGGCGACCCCAGGCATTCTTGGCTCTAGTCCGGCTGAAATCCTCATGGGCCGGCGTCTTAGGACAAGAGTTCCAATGGCGCCGCAGCTGCGTGGTCCAGTGCAGCCACCGCTACTTAATCTTGGGGCCAAAGACAGTGCCAACAAGATGTTACAAGCACGGTACTACAACAGGCGCCACAGAACCCGGGAACTGAATAAACTAAGAGCAGGTGATTCCGTTTGGGTAACAGACATGAAGACCAGAGCAACGGTGCTAGCGACAGCCGCTACACCGCGGTCCTACATAATACGCACCCAGGAAGGGAGTACGCTCCGGCGTAACCGACGAATGCTGAACCGCTTGCCAGAACAGAGGAAGGCCGAAGGCAGCTACGAGTTTCCAAATGAAAGCGATACAGCCGAATTGGTTCCTATGGAAAGGGAGTCACCCGCTACCTTAACAGCTTCGTTGCCTTTAGCTTCAGGGGCTATGATTTCAACTTCAGTACCTTCTGCTACAGTAACCGTGACCAAGTCTGGCAGAGTGGTTAAGCGACCAGTTCGCTACGGGATTGATGAATAAGGTTTTGTTCGTGGTCGATTGCCACTGTTTCTTGCTTTTTGTTCATGCGCGAGTGTTCTAAATGCCACACAATAAAACCACTTCTATTTTGCGAAAAGGGGGGGATGTGCTGGATTGTATTTCTATGCGGCTGAAAGCACGCTGATGTGCCGATTCATTGTGCCTGACGCATGTATATGGAACCACGTGTCGTTGACGTCACGCTGGTTCTACTTAAACTGCTGTGGAAATAAAGACGGGGCTTTTTCGCCTGCCGGCGAGTTGGATGACAGTCGTTTCAGTCTTTCGCCGATCACGCACTGATAGCGGCGGGCGCCGCTATGACAGGATGGATGGATGGGGCTGAACCCTTTAAACCGAGCGGTGGCATACGCCACCTAGCCATGACTATTAACATATTTTGTACTTTGTGGTGGGTGAAATTTCACCCCTGATTTTATCCACCAATCAGATAACCTGTTTGGTTATTTCTACCCGCTTAAAGTCTATTTTGCCTTCACTGTCCCTAAACCCCAATGCTTTGAAAAAATCAGCCCGTTGCTTTGCACTGTAGGGTTAAGCCCTTTACAGAAAAGTATGACGTGTTCAGCCGTTTCCTCTTCTTCACACGCACAGCACAACGTGTCTATACCTTGGTACTTGACTCGGTACATCTTAGTCCGCAATACTCCCGTCCTGGCTTCAAACAACAAAGAGCTTCCCCTAGAATTATCGTAGATATTTTCTTTGGCAATTTCTTGCTTGAAAGTTCGGTATGTTCCCAGTGCTGATTTCGTCTGCATCCCAGTTTTCCACAGACTCCTGTTTCCTTAACCTTTTTCTTAACCACTGTTTCCTGGTTTGCACCCCTCCTGCAGTCCAAATATTTCATTGACAGTTTTCTGGTCAGCTTCCTCCATTTTGCATCAACATTCCTCATGTACAAATAACTGAAAACTCTCCTTGCCAACCGCTTTTCTGCCATTTCTCTCTATCGCTCCTCAAATTCTATCTTGCTGCTGGCTTCCCTGCCCTCGAATGACGTCCATCCCATGTCACCCTCTACTCCCCGATTTGGTGTATTTCCGTGTGCTCCCAGAGCCAGTCTACCTACCCCTCGCTGCTTAACTTCCAACCTTGCTCGAACCTCTGATCTCATGCACAGGACCGCATTGCCAAACTAGGGACCATCACCCCTTTCCAAATCCCTCTCACCACTTCGTACCTATTGTAATTCCACAGTGCCCTATTTTTCATCACAGCTGCATTTCTGCTACCTTTAGCCGTCAGATATTTTTCATGTTACGTTAGGTACTCAGCCCCATTGTTTATCCACACTCCAAGATATTTGAACTTATCCACCACCTCCAGCGTAACCTCCTGTATCCTATGCTCGCAGCCCTGATTATCATTAAAAGTCATGACTGCCGATTTTTCTTTACTAAACTTCAAACCTAAGCTATCTCCCTCTTTACCACAGATGTCCATTAATCTCTGCAAGTCTTCCTTGCTCTCAGCCATAAGTACAATGTCATCCGCATACACCAGTCCTGGTAATGACTGTTTAATCCATTCTCCTTGCTTGAAATAGGAAAGGTTGAAGCCAAGTCCGCTCCTCTCTAATTTTTTCTCTAATCCTTGTAAATACAGCATGAACAACAGAGGTGACAGAGGGCACCCCTGCCTAAGCCATTGCTGTATCTCTATAGGCCCAGATACCTTGTTTTCCCATTTTATAAGCACCTTGTTACTTTTATAGATATCTTTTAAAAGATTCCTTACTCCATCTTCCACATCTAGAGTGCCCAGTATGTCCCACAAATCCTTTTGGATTACACTGTCCCTTGATATCCAGAACGCTCCCTTGATATCCAGAAATGCAAGCCATAGGTGTCTGTGTTCCTTTTGCTATTTCAATACACTGTGTCAATGAGAACAGATTATCTTCTAACCTTCTTTGTTTCCGGAACCCATTTTGTAGTTCCCCCAGCACCTCCTCGCTCTCCACACATGCCTGCAGTCTGTCCTTTATAATCTGCATCACCACCCTGTAAACCACTGACGTCACTGTTATGGGACGGTAGTTGTTTATGTCGGCTTTGTCCCCCTTTCCCTTATATATCATGCTCATCCTGCTCAGTCTCCACCCGTCGGGGGCTTTACCGTCCATTATCATTTTGCTCACTGCCTCTCTTAATGCTTTCTTAGATTTTGGGCCCAATGTCTTTATCAACATAATTGGGATGCCATCAGGACCTGTCGACGTGCTACTAGGAACGCTCTTCTCTGCCCTTTCCCACTCGCTTTGTGCCAGTGGAGCCACTGCACTGACTAGTCCATCCTCACCTGATTGAGCACATGCTATGTTTCGTTCTTTAAATTTTTCTGTCATCATTGTTCTTGTATGTTCCATTGCCTCATCTCCCTCTAGTCGAACACCTTGAGCTGTAACTATAAACCTCTGCTCTAGGCTAGTCTTATTACTCAAGGAGTTGAGATGTTTCCAAAATTTCTTCGCTGCTTTTCTATCCTTTTTGTTTACTTCTGACAACCATTGACTCCCCTTTCTTGTGATCTTCTCAATGATCGAATGGGATGCTTCCCTTCTACAATTTAAAAAGTTATTCTATTTTCTGCCTACATCAGCTTCTGGTTCACCCCTCTGCTTTGAATATCTGTGTTCCCTGGATGCTTCCACGGGTCCGGTACAGTAGCGCCGCGACGCGGGAGTTCACAAGAAAAGGTCCTCGCTCCTCCCATGCATTCGCGCGGCGCATTGGACACTCTCCATTATTCTCGGTCACTCTACCTTTGCGGTTCATATAGAAACACTATGCCGCTCAAGGAGGTTTAGTTTCTTTATAACCTCCTTGATGCCGCTTTTCTCGGCCAGTTTTCCCCTCTAGAGTTAGTATACTAACTGTGTGCTTAACCGACTTAACCCTTGGATTAACCTTCCTATGGTGGCTAGCTATGCGCAGCAGGTGCTATACACTTTGGGTGCCATACAGGCAACGCAGGTGGAGGGGGGCTAGAATTCTAGCCGCCTGAATGCGCGATTTGAACGTGGCGTCCAAATCACGCCTCTAGGGTGGCGCGCTCTGTACCCAAAATGCAGGTCTTAAAGGCTATGCATTTGCTGGTTGAGGGCGCCGGACGTGATTTCGGGAGCCAGAAACACTTCGTAGACGTCTGATTTGGGCATGGAGGACTCCATGAATTTAGGACACCACCCATAAACAAAAAATATTATAGAGGAAGAATTATAACTTTACTAGGTTAGCTAGTATTGAATTTTTTTTTATTTAAAAAAATACGATTTAAAAGGTCCCTGAAACGGTTCGGACAAATTTTGTAGACGCGTAGGGTGCAGCTACAGTAAAACATTCGCGTCACAATTTAAGTGAAGCGTCTCATATTAAGAGAGCTACGGACGATTACGAGTTACCCTCCTCCCTAGCCATGCATTTCCTCAACTCGCTCGCCGAGTGATCGGGGATAAGCTCCGCCTGCGCTGGCTCTACGTCATGTTGTGACGTACGTTGTCGTCCTATTTTCGGTTGTCTAGGAGCCAGCGCGCGAAGGCTCGCCAACCTCTCCGCTAGCCGCCCGGCCGTCGATCTCCAGCGAGAGCGATCAAGCAGCGTGCGTTGCGAGCGTTCTGTCGCAACGCCGAGCGTGTCCGGTATTCCGGTAACCACATGCGGGCTGGGTGTTTTGATGGATATCCAGATGCGTAAACTAAAGCCCCTCCATACCGCTGTGATGAAGGAGCTTCGTAGACGCACGTGAGCAGCCTGATCGGCATCCACGGTCCAGCCATCTGGTGGCGCTGAGCTCAAACAGCCAAATACAGATCTAATATTCCTGTAACCAAGTGTAAAACATTTAAAACATATAAAAAGACAACGTGTTCAAGATTGCGCTCCTGCCAAAAATTTGAGCCAGCAGCAAAGTAGAAAAAACTTGGTTACTGTTATATTAGCAGTGTGTTTGGTTGAGCTTTGTGCCGCCAGGTGGCTGCACCGTGCAAGCAGTTCACGATGAGTTCACGTTTGCCCCTACGTTCATCACGTAAAACGCGGTAAAACGGCCAATACACTTACGCCTGCGTTCACCTCAATACCAGAAAAGCTAAATTCTATTGTGGCAATCCTTCGACGTGATGTGACGGCCGCAAACGCGTAGATGCTGGCGCCGTTTGGATACCGTCAGTTCGATGCGCTGCAGCCACTGCGCTCGTCTGCTGCCTTGCAGCGGGGCACGATGTCGCGGCTTGACATGTCGCCGATCGCTATGTTTGCAGCGCACAACGCAAGGGCGAACCATGGTGCTTGCGAAAAGAAAGAACAAGACCAACACTGACCGCGCAGCTCTCGTCAACACGGAGCACGTTGTAACACAAGCAGACGACACTTGCTGTGGGCAGGAAGTACTTTTTGTGTAGTGATACATGTCCTTGTGCATTCTCTTTCTGTTACTTTCTTTTTATAGAAACAAATTAACTAACATCTAAACTATTACGAACAACATTTGTTCACCATAATGTTGGAAAAATTATCGATGACGCGCCCTGGGCAGCCAATCGGAAAGCTGGACCCAGTGACGTATTCTGGTCAAAAAAATTAGCCGCTTGGCGTGCTGCAATCGGTAGCGATGTACATTTTTAAAACCTTATAATAAATTACACGCTTTACGTGGAGCGCTTAGATGCGTCAATTAATGATCAAAAGGACTTACTCTAACGACTCAGTACGTTTGTACACAATCGTCAAGATCGTTTCAGGGTCCCTTTAATGGTGACGTGAACGTTGTCTTTCTTTCGCAGTCTTTAAACAGCGAAAATACATTGTTGTCCGATAACATTGAGCTTAGTTTTTTTCACCAGCGAGTGGTGGCGCCAGCGCATGGACGCGTCTTATTTTCTTTTTGTAATCGCTGGGGGCCCTTTCAACTGACGTGTACCGGTTAGGTGTATGTGGCGGCGGTAACGCTCGGCGGTGCGGTTTGGGCTGGAAGTGCACCTACGGAATTTTCTCTGTCTGCTGGGGTCTAAGGGACCCACGACATTATTAACCAAACATGTTTGGTGGCATGCTAGATGACCTCAAACGCATGAATAAGCGGCAGGTAAGCAAGCGCACAGCGTACGCTTCCTCCCAT
Organism: Dermacentor silvarum; assembly: GCF_013339745.2. NCBI lineage: Eukaryota > Metazoa > Arthropoda > Arachnida > Ixodida > Ixodidae > Dermacentor > Dermacentor silvarum. Next base: position 161,283,418 of record NC_051159.1, on the reverse strand, counting down.
GTTCTCGACGTGTGCTTACTGCGCTGACGACTGGATATATTGGCACCTGTGTAAATACAGTTTGCATGGACTTCGTACTAGCTCAGTAGATATTCTAGGAGCTAACAAAAATGTTAAGCATTCTGTGGTTTTATTTTCCACGTAACAAAAACCTTTCCCTTGCTTCTAGTTTCGCTGACTTTTCTCGGCCACGGAAGCCGGGCTTTGCCAGATGTTTTGCGCACCGAATGTCACAAGTAATTGCGCGGTCAAAGACCTTATTTTAAAAAATTACGTGGCATTGTGGCACTCTGTACGGTCAGAATTACCGCTTTCGTTAATGGCTCATTGCTACTTGTTGGAGCATATTTAATACCGCGCGTACGCGAATGCATGAAATTGCCCGGAGGCGGCTTTCCTGCAGCTGTGCCCTCGCATTCTTATGTTAGATTTATCCATGTCATTTGGACATGCGTGCATAGCGACATCTTCTCTACTTACTGTTTTCTTATTTCTACCGGGGGCACTGCGCTGGCTATTTGAGGTTACCGGTGCTTTCGCTTCCCACGATCTGCCGCTACTGCGCTCCTTTTAATTCTCGTAACTACAGCCACGTGCCAGGACGCTTGATTCAACCTGTTATGTTGTCTGACCTTATCTTTTTCCTCCCACAGCTTTTATACCAAGGTTTAAACTTTGGTATGATCGTGTCGTCGGCCCTTATGATATGGAAAGGTCTGATGGTCGTCACCGGCAGCGGCAGCCCGATCGTAGTCGTGCTCAGGTAAATGTCCACGGATCCATTTTGAAATGACATAGAAATGAGAGACAGAAAAAAGAATAATTAGGAACCGCAGATTTTTAAACCGCGTGTGACGCACCGGCCGTCTGAGTTATGAAAACATTGCACCAATTTTTCTTTTTGGGCAAGCTTAGATTCTCTAAAGGGTTTTTGGTTAGGTAGGAGAGCAGAGCCCAGTGTTGTGTGTGTGTGTGTGAAGTCCTGAATCTAGGGCATAGCATCTCTAATCATGCTGAGAGAGAAATGTAATAGTATATGTATTATGAACTGGCTCATCAATTCTGCATACTTCATGGTTAATGTTACACTAAAGGGCAATCATAAGCACATTCTAGCATGCATTGCGTCACTTCATAGCTCGAACTATTTTTTCCGAAATCCCATGAACCTAAGATGCCTTTTCTAGTAGCTTATTTCACAGATAAATTACAAAAACTGTCATGCTGAATTGCTGGCTTTGCTATGTGGCTACTCCACAGCCCTGCTGAGACTTCATCAGTAAAGTTCTAAGTGAGAAAAACGAACAAAAAAAAATTCGCAGTTACCATCGACAATGATTGGACAATGTAAGCGAATAGCCAAACACTTTTAGAAAGATATTCATTTCATTAGAGGAATGTTGCGCTTGAAGGTGCATATTTGTTACATTTAGGACAGTTAGGTAGCATGGGTTGTTTCATTGTAGAATTCCGTAGAGAAGAGAACCATTCACCCGTACATCTGGAACGGTGCCGGAGCCCCTTCCAGCTGCCACAGGGTGGGAGGCCAGGAGTGTGAGAAGGCAATCCTTTCTGAGCCATTTCACCACAGCATCCAAACCTTCAGATGCTCCAAAGCTCTCGTGCAACAGCACTGGCTGTGAGGCCCAGCTTTTCACATGCACAACAATGTTATGAAGGCATGTCTTCTACAGAGCCAAGTGTTACGTTTGCATTGTCACCCATTGCCCATCTTTACAACCTTTGGAGCAGCTCTGGATGTTTAAGTTTGACAAGTTAGTTATTTTACCATTGCAAATGCCATATCGAGATAAGTTTCTGAGAACTAGGTTTGCATCGAGGTCTTTTAATTTCATATGTTTACAATCAGCGACCAACGTGTCCCGCAGCTCAGTTGTGTGAGAGCACATGCATTCTTGTATCGGCAGTCAAAGTCTGACCACTAAAATAGGCAAGAGATCCAAAGAAAACGGTTTGCTTTAAAATAAGTATCTTTATCTGTCTGGTAGAATAAAAAATTACTGGGTAGGCTGTATCGGGGACGCAGCTGGCATTGGGGTACAAGATACGTTTTGTGCGTGCTGTTGAGAGTGTATGGGCACTAGGGTACAGAAATGACGTAACCACATACACAAGTGACATTTGTTCATGCATTAGAAAGCTTACATGCTTAACTTATGATACAGCTAGTGGAGGTCTTGCAGTCTAATCTTGTAATTGTGCTTGCTTCCTATTTGTAGTGGGCCCATTGTAGTCAAAAGGTGGTGGGCATGAATTGGCATCTCTTTGTCTTGCTGCCCGCTATTTCTGTACCCTTCACGCTATTTCTGTACCCTGCAGGACAAATGCGGGAGCACCATAGCTTAGCGACTGCCAAATTTCTACAACAAATTGTGCACTTGTATACTTATACACTTGTCCACTTCCCTTATGACGCCTGATGAGCACAGATTTGAGTTTGATGAATTATACCTACTATGGCAGAGCGAGCTCTGAAACGCAACCACTTCTGCTTCAATCAACAAATGTACGGCTTAGCGATACCTCTCTGAATGCTGAGCGAGAGGCTAAATGAATTGAATCGTGTGGTGCGACAATGGCGCCATCATCCCCATCATCGAACATCATCTGTTTCGTCTATTTACCACATCGCTAGTACTTCTTTGGAGACCGTGTCCTCATACAAATACCTTGGCATTCACATTACATCAAACCTTTCTTGGGCAGACCACATTTCGTATGTAATTAGCAATGCTAATCGAATTTTGGGGTACCTCCGTCGTAACTTCGCACAAGTATCTTCATCCATAAAATTAACCATGTACAAAACGCTAATTCGCCCGAAACTAGAATATGCTGCCTCCGTCTGGGATCCAAGCCATGAAAACCTAATTCGGTCACTAGAAATGGTTCAAAATAACTCCACGCGTTTTATTCTTTCTAACTACAACAGAACAGCAAGCATATCAGCCATGAAATTAAGTCTTGACCTATCAACCCTTGCATCCCGCCGTAAGTTGTTTCGCTTGAGCCTTTTTCACTCCATATTTCATCATCCTCAGCTCCACCATGAGCTTATATCACCCCCTCAGTATGTTTCATCTCGCTTAGATCACGCACAAAAAGTTCGAATTCCTTTTTGCAGAACTGACGCTTTTTTTCAGTCATTCTTACCACGGACATCCGAAGAGTGGAATCACCTTCCTTCGGATGTAATCTCCATCAGAAATCACCACCTATTCAAGAACGCCCTAGCTAACATTGTATAATTAGAATTTTATGTGCTTGCTCATTCTTTGTTATGTATATATGTATATTCTTTCACATGTAACCCACTCCCCTCTCTAATGCCTTTGGCCCTGAGGGTATGTTAAATAAATAAATAAATAAATAAATCTGTGCACGTGACCCATGGATGTTTGTGTAATGGCGTTTTTCCTCTACACAATGATACCAAAGTAAGGCACGTGGGTAGTACGGTTGCAAAGATATAAGTGATAATAGTACTACATGTTTTTTGCGTGAAATTATAGCAAGCGACCCCTATGCTGACTGAACTGAAAGACGTTTCATGTAAAAAAAACAAAAAACAAAAATTGGGGTCACAGGGGGCATACGAGGTTAAGACATAAAGCATCAAGTTACAACAATATATTGTGGGCCTTGAAATTTAAAGCAGAAAGCACAGCAAATGCAAGAAAGAAAAAGGTTGACCAAATGTCAACAGTTTGTCAGCAAGAACTAGCAGGTATGCAGACATTAATATATGCAATCGTATACTTGGCGGGCTGAAGCTATGCTGATACAACTCAAATATCTTCCAGGCATACTGATCCATGTTCAGTGAATATTCATGAAGACTCGCAGAAATTTATATTTTAGAATGGTGCTCTAGTTGCACTGCCATCTGATAAAATTTCTGTGAAATATCCAGATATTTCACCATAGAATAAAGTAGTAAGATTTTAGCTAATTAATGAAATAAATTCTAATAAAATAAATAAAAGGAAAGTCCATCTATTTCTAATTTGACATTGCAAGACTAGCATGCAGCTAAAGCATTCCCATTGCATGCAATTAGTAAGACTGGTATGCAGCTAAAGCATTCTTATGGCATGTACTTAGTTAAGTAATGCAAGGATGCAAGCAATGCACACTTCAGTAATTCTGTACTATGTGTTTTTTTATCATGGTCAGTGGGAGTATGGAGCCAGCATTCCACCGTGGAGACCTGCTCTTCCTGACAAACTACAAGGAAGACCCAGTCCGCGTTGGTGACATCGTGGTCTTCAAAGTGGAGGGCCGTGACATCCCCATTGTTCACAGGGTGCTCAAGCTGCACGAAAAGTGAGTCTGGTCGTCATTCTGGCTGAACTTGTATGGGACATCTTGCTATAATCGCTGATTGCACATGAAGTTCTTTGCATGCAAATTTTTCGAGGTTCCTCTGGCATGTTACAATTGCAGGCTGCGGTTGGAATAGCTCACGGACAGGAACATGTCCTGCATGCTAACTCGTTCTACATGATCACAGCATACAGTAGCCATCTCCTTTTTGGACAAACATAACAGAATCTTGGAACTCTGCTCAAATTATCCAAACCTTCACTTTAACTAAAGTGCACTGAATCTGAAGAAACCGAATAAGGGCCTCTAATCTATTGAGCTAATTGGAGAAGGGAGCTAAAAGGGCCTCGAAGCACCTTCTATGAAAGGTGTGGCATATGTCTGACAATAAGACATCGCCTCTAGAAAGCATTACGACGAAACGTTTGTGCACATGCTATGGGGTACGAGCAATGTTATCAACATTGAAACTCAGTGGCTATGGTGTTGGGCTGCTGAGCACGAGGTCGCGGGATCGAATTCCGGCCACGGCTGCCGCATTGAGGGCGAAATGCGAAAACACCCGTGTACTTAGATTTAGGTGCACGTTAAAGAACCCCAGGTGGTCCAAATTTCCGGAGTCCCCCACTACGGTGTGCCTCATAATCAGATCGTGGTTTTGGCACGTAAAACCCTATAATTAAATTAAATCAACAATGAAAGACTGTCCTCGTCTCATCTTCATGGGCGTCCTCTCCTTTCTGTTGCTTCTACGGCTTTGGAAGCTGTCCTGGCCTGGTGTGATGCCCTAGATGATCTGTCCACCTCTCTTTGTCATCCTGTCCTGAGCATTGGTGTCAGTGCAGCGACGCGGTTCTCCGACACCAGGTGGCACGACAGCCTTATAATGATGAGATTTCTGTTTCATTTCACTAGGCCTTCCTGATATTGTTAACATGTCTTCGCTCATTTTGAATTACGCACTAGATCACTGTCGTAGGTGATCAGCTCAGATCACTGTCGTAGGCGCGCAATGCATTCTAGCGCGCAATGCAAGCTAGCGCGCAATGCATTCTGGTGTAGTGGTTCCGGCGTGAGATAAGACATGTTCTTGTGCTGGCTGCATCATAGCGCGCTGAAGGCTGCCGGTGACTCAGGCTCTGCCATGATGCTAGGCTGTAGATTGTGCACTTTCTGCTATTGTAACGCAACTGTGTGCCAAGCATGATGCGTGCCTGCATTACACCGGGCCATATCTGCATCTACAATAAAAGTAGGTGGTCTGCAGCTGTTGGCCGCCTAGAAAGTCAAGTGAAGAAGACTGGGATTCCCATCACGTAACGAAAGTTTGACCCCCGTTCGGGCATAAGATCCCTGTTCACTTTGCGAACAAGGTTTCTGTAGCAGCCAAAACATTTTTACCCTTTTGTATTGTTGCTGTCTTTTTCGTTTCTGGTTTTGTATTGTTTAACCCTGGCCTTGCGAGTTCCTCACACACTCGACCTTGTTATGCACCGATTGTTCTTATGATGACTTATCAGTCTTTTGCTTTCCTTTGCCTTGCACGCAGGGCCGATGGGTCGGTGAAAATTCTCACCAAGGGGGACAACAACTCGGTTGATGACCGAGGCTTATATGCTCCTGGCCAGATGTGGCTCGACAAGAAGGACATTGTCGGCCGGGCAAGGGGGTGAGTGATGGCTTCTCTGCCACATTCAATCGCATGCGCTAGGTGCAGTCAGCCCTTTACCTCTATCTTCAAGTTTTTTGTCCTTGTCAGCTTTATAAAACTGACTGACACACTTTAACTATGGCACAGAAAGGAACACATATAATTAGGGCATTACCTGTGTATCCCGTTACGAACTGAGATAGAGTTCGTGGCAGGATTGCTTACCTTTGTCCTTAAATGTAACCCATGAACACTGATGCAGTCAAGAGGCTGTAGTCTTTTGTCGTCCTCTCCCCTTATAGTGAGCTGTTGCCAGCATTCTGCATGGCTCGAATGAAACTTTAGAGATATTCCGAGTGCGCACTTACCGAGAACAGTATATAGCAGCCCGTCGTGGCAGCTTCACTGGAATACTCGCTCACCCATCTCACATAAAAATGGCAGGTGCGCACTCAGTTCCTTATTCTGGTACCAGCAAATATTCTCCGGGGTCGTTGCACGCTGCCAACCCTATTGTGATAAGCATGTTCACCTATCTGTTTTACAGCGCTTGGGGCGTAGTGCTGTTGGTAGGGTACTACACGCTTTTAATAGGCGACAATCCAAATGTGCCACCGCTCCCTGCTGCAGGTGGCGCGATGTGAGCGTCACGTTTCGCTTCGGTGGCATCCAGCGTCACCCACCAGCCCGATTTTGTTTCGGTTTCCCGTCGCCGGGTCTTTAAACACTGCGCAATAGGAAAATAACGAAACTTATGTGTCTCGGGCCGCTGAAGCCCCACTAGCTCGATGCGCGTCGGTGTCTTGGGCCTCGTGCGCAATGATTTGTATTGCGTAGATGTCAGCTACAGTTGAGTCTATCCAATTTTTAGTTACTTTGATCGTACGTTTTCTCGGTTAGTAAGTTTTTTTTCGTGTTTTTTCCCAAAACGGTATGAACGAGGTTCTACTGTACAGTAAAACCTCATTAATTCGGACTTCAGAGCACCGAAAAAAAATGTCCGAATTAGCCAAATGTCGAAGTATCGAGGGTATCAAGAAAACAATAAACAAATGCTTACTACATCAACATGCTTTTATTTACTGAATGAATCAGCAAATCCTGTTTCTATTTTGCTCAAGAGCAGTGCGGAAGCTGCAATTCTGGTCATCTCGGGACTGACTAGCGCTTGCTGCGGCGAAGGCCTCGAGACTTTGTTCACAGCATAGCCGCGGCGCGCGTCTTCACGTGAGACGCTTTTCACTACCGTACGCACATCCTGATTATTTTTTCGCTAGTGTTGCCAGGTCGCTGCCTATTGCGATGTAGATGATGCTCTTTATTCTCGACAGCTTTGCACTGAGTAAAAACAAAACTAGTTTGCTGCAACCTCTGCGGACGAAACCGCGACCACTATCAACGCTATCATGGTTGGCAACTACGCAGTCACGAAGACCCGCGGTCAATGCGATGCTATGCATGGTGGTAAACGTATTTACGTATGCTTTCCACTGATGACTATGTCGATGTGAACTCCGCCGCTTCGTTTCAGTGGACGCTAACGCTGTTTTTGCCCTTTTGCATCGCACATTGCTCTTTAGGCGCTCGCCGAGCTCCGAGAGCTGTCCGAATTTACCGATGTGCAGCCAAATACGGCCGAATTAACGAGAACTTTATTGCATTAAATAATGCATGTCCAAATTATCAGATTTCCCGAGTTAACGACGGTCGAATTAACGAGGTTTTACTATATAAGCACAAACACCAGTACCATGCACTCCAATGCAAACGGGCGCACGGTTGCTGCGACGGGAAAGGAGGTGACCGGTGACATTGTAATCTGTCCTTCAGGGAAGCAATCAACGCTTCTCATGAGCAGTAACTTAAGGTTGTCTCGTCTGTACCTTGTGACAAGATAGGGCTGAGGAACATCGACAGCATAAACCGCTTATAATGTTAGGCGCGAATTTTGGCACTATATAAGCGGCAGTGCACTATGACTAAAACATATAGATCGACCAGCTGCGTGTGTCTGGGATTCGAAGCTTGTGACTAAAATGTGCTCTTACTTTGGTCAGTGAGGTGGTTCCTACGTTTTCGAAGTGCCGTACGGTCACTGCGAAGCATTTCGTTGACTCTACACCAAACTGCCACTTTGGCAGCAAGACTCCCGGTGAAACGGTGCAGGCTAGGCCTAGCTGGCGGGGGTTTCCAGTAGCATGTCATTGCGGGATGATAGCTTTCGATAAACGCTCATACCCGTTGAGCTGGGGTGAGATCATTCACACAGGCTGCACTGACAGCAGCGCATGTTAAGTGGGGTTCGCAGATGATCAGCTGGCAACTAATGCAAATGAGTGTAGCGCAAGTTTATATGGGCGCATGCTGGTAGGAATGGCGAAAGCTCACCTGTGGGCAACACTCTGAGAGAAACAGTTCAAGTAAAGTGCGGAAGAGAGTGCAATGACTATTTTTAATTTATAGTGTTTAAAATCACATTTTGCAGCATATAGGAAATTTGCAGGCGCAAGTTGGAATCAGCTAGCGCAAGACAGGGGTAAGTGGAGATCACAGGGAGAGAGGCCTTCGTCCTGCAGTGGACATGAATAGGCTGATGATGATGATCTTATGCTAGGCACTTAGCTGTTCCCACTTATATAGTGGTGCTCTGAACTGTGGCCTTTACTAGGGCTCAAAAATGTGAAGTACAGTGTAGACCGCTTATAACATAAGTCGCCGGAGTCGCGAATATCCGCACTATAAGCGGTACCGCACTATAACCAAAGCAACAATTTTCAAGGCCCGCACATATGCAAAACATGTGCACCAAGCCGCCACACGTATGCGACAGTCGAGGAATGCGGCTAGAATGTTTGCATTCAATGAACAGTCGAATCTCGTTAATTCGAACCAAATCACGCAGGCGGCGCCTCCGACCGGCATTGCTTCGGCACCACCCCCTCAATGTCGCGCGCGAACAAAACAAAACAAAAAAAAACACGGCGGTAATTTCAGCCTCTCTCAAATGGCAAGGTCGCCGATTCTGCATTGCGCCGGAACATGCGTGTATGTGCCGTCTCAGCCACGCTACCGTAGCCACGCGTAGAAAATGGCAGTGAACCCTTCTTTCCCCTTTATGCTTCCTCTACTTTCTAGTCACGTGTTACCTTGCACGCTGCAGCTATGGCGCAGAGGGAAGCAGCGGCGCTGTCCCAGGCCGGCCAACGAAACTGCCCACACCAGCAAACGCCCGGTTCCCGATAACGGCAGAAAACGAAACTTCGGGGAGCTGGCGCCAGGCAGGCTGGAGCGGCGCAGTGCCTGCATGGCGGCGTGCGCGCACAGTGACATTCGAAAGTGAGGGAGCTAGGAGGGAGGGCGAGGGGAGCCACTGAAACGGCGGAGTTGCCGAAGCAAAATCCACTTCCCTGCCGCCCTCCCTCACATTCCACGGTCTCCGCGTGCGCCCATCGTCGTGCCATGCCGGCGCCGCCCGCTCCCTGAAGTTTCGTTTACTGCCGTTATCGTGAAGCGAGCATTGGCCAGCGTTGGCAGTTTCGTGGCCCTCGCTCGCTATGCGCTCCGTGATCACGACTTGCACTCAAGATTCTGGTTTCAGCCTCACTGGCTGTTCGTTCGCACCACATGCTCTTCTCCTCCACTTCGTCTCTTTCTTCCTCGAGCACTCATTGGGGCGCCCGTTTGAGGGGAGCATTCGCTGTCTCCGCTGACTTCCATACTCCCAGGCAGCCGCATTGTAACCGGTATTTCATTTCCTGCGACTGCACTATAAGCGATACGTGTATACATGGACTGCTATGGGAAAATTAACGGGAGTCTGAAAAGACCGCACTATATCCGGTCCAGCACTATAAGCGGTTACGTTATAAGTGGTCTATACTGTATTTGTGTTCAAATTCAAAATCCTGTTTGATAAAAACTTGAATACTCATTATTTGTGGCTTCCCCAGACCCAGATTGAAGTAATGGCATGAATACTGCACAATTACGATGGGCCTAGGATAAATAGAAAGTTATTTCAGTTGATGTTCCTTTTTAGCAACATTGGCTAGTAAACGGTCAAACAGCGTGTTTTAACAAAAACATGGCCGGGACACGTTCACATGTGATTCGCAGTACGAGTGCACTGATGGTGGCACAGTGCATAACCATACAGGCTGCTTCCACGCTGCATCCATTTCTACCTTTTTCGGAATAAAAACTTGCAACAAGGGCTTTGACATGTGTGAGGCACATCACAGTCTTGCAGCCAAGTACACGGGATTTTATGGTTGGTTGTCACAGACCAAGTTACTTGTGTCATCTGTGTATTAAAATTAAGTATAAACGTTTGTGTATTCTATGTGGCCTTGGAGAAGCAAATGAGCAAATTCCTGCTTTTCATGGTCTTGGGAAACTAGCCAATGTTACTCCAAGATATGCGGAGTTTTCAGATAAGCTTCAGATAGGCATATTTTATATTTTGAATATTAAATATATCGGAACTGCTATTTCGTGGTCCCCTTCGAGTTCAATGTATCGGGGATCGACTGTATTTTAGTGTTGCTCTTTAGTGTACTTTTAAGGGCTCTGGCAGTCGCGGGATCAAATCCCGGCTACGGCGGCTGCATTTTGATGGGGCCGAAATGCAAAAACGGCCGTATCCTGTGCATTGGGGGCACGGTAAAGATCCCCTGGTGGTCAAAATTAATCCGGAATCCCCCACTACGGCGTGCCTTATAATCATCGTAGGTTTAGCACATCAAATCCCAGAATTCAGTTTAAGGGCTCTGGCTGTTTCTGTGTGAAGTTGCCAGCATGCACGTGTCTTTAAACCCCATGGGCTTTAGCAAAATTAAAACTTGTAGCATTTCGTCGTCTGGCATATGTCATTTCATAGTCAGGCTGAGGACGTTGTGCACAGCTGTGAAATGACGAGCTGTCAGGGAGATTCTGCCTGTTTGACTACCTGGGATGTTAAATGGTAGATGCCACAACCACACATTCCACTGGAGAGCTCGGGGCTGCTGCTACAAGCTAGATATACTGCAAGTTCTATACTACGAATGTAGCTGCTCCTAGCTACCACCAATGATAGAACAAAGCTGATTTTAGTCATGCTGTAACTGTATATTGACACTGAATGCCCCTACACTTTTTATCACAATCGTGTGAAGGTAATCATTAGAAACTTGCACGTCTGAGCCTGTTTAGCTGGTGTGTCTTTGCATAAGCCCTATGGTGTGGCTTACGGCAGAGCCCGCTGCCGCAAAGCTGCATTATAAGGTGAAACTCGCATATAACCCACATCCTGCCTTTACTGTTAAATTTTTTTATAACTCGGTGCAGATTTTATGCGAAAAATAACAGTGCTGCCTCACCTGCCAAGGCTTATTAGTTGCTAAAGTTTGTGCTGCCATCTCAAATCTAGATTGCCGGAAATGTGACACTGCTGCTGCCATATTGATATATAGTAATTGAATCCATCAGCTTCACATGTAAGGCGAGGGGTGACTTTGAGGCTAAGGATTCTGGGGAAAGAAATGTCGCCTTATACAGTAGACTTCCGTAAATTTGACTCCGGTTAATTAGAATTTTTGGTTAATTCGATCTCGACCGAAGGTCCCTGCTGGCACCTATGCATTTCTATGTGTCAAAACATTCGTTATTTTGACCATAAAATTGACATTTGCTGGATAATTCGGACTTGGCCAGTCCACGCGCGCATGCACACACACACACACACGCACGCGCGCGCATGTGCACACCTGACCCATGTGGTAACTCCAACAACCCCTCAAGTGGCAGCGTCTGTCTCGGCGGAGCTTAGGGGACAGTGAATGCGCTGAACACGCGTCATCTCCCATTAAACATGCTTATTTGCGGCCCACCCTAGGAAGATTTTCAAGCAATACCGGTGGCTTGCAATGTCTGATTACGGTATTTACCCAATTCTAACGGGCATCTCTTGTTTTCCAAGTAAAATGGGCCAAAAATTGCTTGCACTGTGCAGTTAGATACAAAACGAATACCTCATTCGTGGTGTTCATACGCTTTACCGTGTGAAATGACTGTATTGTGGCAAAGCTGAGTTCAGAAACCGTGCGGCAAAGCTGACTTTAGGAAACCGGCCTTCGTTCTAAAAGATCGGGTGTGCTTTATATATCTAATTTGGTTAGGAGCTTTGTCATTTCTCTGTTATTTGCGACGTGTTTGATTCAGAGGCGGTGTTAAACTCGATCAAATCCTGCCAAATAGATCAGCAGTGGGTTTTTGTGTTTTTTCTGCATCTTGTTTAATTTGACCTGGCAGATAATTCAATCAATTTCACCACTCCCGTCATAGTCAAATTAACGGAAGTTGGCTGTACTTGAATAAATATGTTAAGTTATTGCACTACTAATTTCTGTATTCATATCGTGTTTTTCGGAATGTCTTTTGGGAGTACATGTGCCGAAAGATACTGCACTTATCAAAGGGGGGTTCCTCAGCTCCCAGGAGAAAGTGTATCAGGGCTCGCTTAACATTGTTTAATTCCTACTGTGGTGAATATCTCTTAGGACAATAACATGAACAGATTGTATGGTCCCTTGAAGTTCATCTTAAAAGAAGTGCACTGTTGCTTTATGGCTTGCAATAGGCAGCAATGAATCGAAGAAAAGGCTTATCTTTCGCTCATTGGCTGTGACTTAGCCAACTAAGCCACATAGTTTGCGTTTAGGGGCACCAGGAATTTGATGTGGAGTTTCAGAGCTGGTGTGTTTAAAGAATTGTGGTGTAGGCTGAAGGTCTGGAGGCATCACATACCTGCCGTGGTAACCCAGCGGCTATGGCGTTGTGCTGCTGAGCTTGAGGTCGAGGGTTCAATCCTGGCCACAGCTGCTGCATTCTGATGGGGGAGGAATGTAAAAACGTTCATGTATCGTGCATTTGGTGCACGTTAAAATACCCCAGGTGGTCGAACTTAAGCTGGAGCTCTTACTACAGCATGCCTAATAATCAGATAGTGGTTTTAGCACGTAAAACACCAGCATTTTTTTTAGGCATCACAAGAGAACCTGATTGAGTCATGAGACAAGAAAATTGTAGGTATATATGGTGTGGGAGGGTCGTTATGAGAAAGAGGTTATTGCAGAGTTTTGGTAGAGGCCTTTGTTGTGCAGTGGATCTAATTAGGCTGAAGGTGAATGTGAACTGTTAAGCATGTTGTGGCAATTGCACACAAAGTTTGCAGTTCCCAACTACTGCAGATTCACTTACGATAGCTTCACTGTGTTCATTTATTTTCGTTACAGGTTTGTCCCATATGTTGGTATTGTTACGATATTAATGAACGACTATCCAAAGTTTAAGGTGAGTAAGCAGTTTTGTTGCTTGTTCTTTCTTTTTTGCTTGGTCGTTTCCTTCGAGCTTACTCTGATATAAAATGTATCTATATGCCTGTGTGCTTCACCACATCTTAATGTGTGTCACTTCTAAAGGCTTGGGAAGGCGCGTCAGCCAAATTTTAAAGCCTGTATAAATACGTGCAGGTTGACCACATATCAAAATTTCTGACACTACACAGCAGCTTGCTCGATTCTGTGAAAATGATCCACATGTGATGTGTCATAAATCTTCATGCTCTTGGTTGATGTTACCACTCAGGTTATCACTCATGCACTTGCATTCATTGGTGAAGATACGGGTAGGATAAAAAGAAGCTAGGATAAATTGCTTGTTACTCAATTTCCAAATACCATTCGGAAATTAAGGGCATTGGTACAGCTTTACTTGACTCTGCACTACATCCCAACTACCATTACTAACTTACTATCAAAATAGCCAACTCTTCCGAACACTTGACGTGAAAGGAGTACTGACACAAAATTTCGTATTTAGATGCTTCTCTTGTTTGGTTCCTCAGTATATATGGTCATTGCTGAGCAAATATTAATGGCGAAAGCTCCAGAGTACATATTTTAATATGGGCTTTAAAGGCTGCACAGACCAGCATTATACTGCAGCACTACATGACACTGACATCAAAGTGATGCATTCTGGAGCTTCTAAGCTCACTGTTAGGTTTCGCAAAGAATGCTGACATCACTGATAGGGTTGCTTGCAAGGAGCACGATAGGAGATGAGGCTGCTTCTCTGCTGGGCTGCCAGCCTGCTTGTTTCTAGCTCCTTGCTAACACGCGTGTGCCTTGTGCAACGTCTGGCGCTATCACACTGGGCTGACATGACAATGATGCCGACAAGACAGCAACGGTAACGATTGGCACTGGTTGGGAGACTGTGTCATGCTAGGCAATAAATTTCTTATAGATTCTATTTAGGGTATTGCATCAGGGATAGAAACATACAATTAGCAAAGTGTTGTCTTGATTGCAGCCTTAAATTGAAGTGGATGTAAACAAACGTGCTGCTGGGGCTGGCATTGGCACTCTTCCATGAAAATTGTGTACTCTCAATCAGTGTTTAAATGCAGAAAGCTGTGCCCCAAAACACATACAAGGCATAGAAAAAATGAATGTGTCGGGACAAGGGATCACTTTGAAGGATGTGGTAACTAAATTATCATGAAGCGTGGTCAATCTTCCGCACTTAAAAAAAAGCACTTACTGTATTTTTCCGCATGTAACCCGCCACCGTGTATAACCCACACCCGCAATTACAACAGCTGGGAAAGAAAAAAAAAACAATATCGACGCGTAAAACCCACGGTAATAACTGCATGCAACAACGCTCAAATCTTTGCAAAAACAGTCCATTCATGGATACACCCACATCATCGTATCATCGGCCAGCGGCTCTGTTCCCCCCTCTTCGGCGATACTGATAAAGCTAGATTCACACGATGGACGCCATCGTGGACAAATTAGTCGCATCACATCGGACACAAATCGGATCACTTTGCAGCTGCAGCTAGCATTCCACGACAGAGGATGACAGTGCGGCCGGAGCAGCACTCAGATGGGCAACGGCGATATGGCTATTAGTATCGCGAAGCGCTTCGTGTGAAACGCGGGAGTGTCACGGGAACGGGTGACGTGCGAGTTCGCTGGCGCCGCGTGCATTATTCGCTATATGCAAAATGCCGACCCGTAAATAGGAGGCAAATGGACGACCATGATTACAGTGTACTAGAATAATGTTCACTTTAACCATGATGGAGGGGAGAAGGGATCTTCAACACGCAGTGGTGGGGAGAGGGTGGGATTCCCTAGGAGATAACAAAACTAAATGGCGGAGAACTTTGCCTCGAGGTAGTGGCGCACCGACGGGGGGGGGATTCGGGGGTTGAACCCCCCCCTGAGGCCGACTTAACCCCCCCTTTTGTTTAACCCCTTTTCTTTCCTTATGCATATGAGTACTGCAACTAAGATGTAAGCCGCGCAATCGTCTACACACACGCAAAAAGCACATTTTTTGACAATTTCCCGTGAAGAAATCGAAATTAGTGCTGTTTAGATGGTATTGGCAAATTTTCAACCCCCCCCCCCCCCCCCTGGCAGTCATTCTGGGTGCGCTGCTGCCTCGAGGTGTGACTACACTGCAGTGCACGCTGTGCTGCCGTGAAGCCACACCTCCGAGTAAAATTCGCATGTAACCCGCACCCTAACTTTACAGCTAACTTTTGAAACTTTTTGGTGCGGGTTATACGTGCAAAAATACGTTATGTTGTTACCGACACTGCAGTCATTTTCTGGGGTGCTGCTTTGGAGTTCCTAGAATTGGAAACATTTTGTTATTCAGAAGAAAATTGGTGACGTCAGTGGTGCAACTAGTCTGCAAAGCCCTCGTGATTGCGTAGTATGTTGTGCGATCTGTAGTGACTGCGATCCACTTATTCCCAGAATTGTCATCGGAAAAGGGCCAAGCAGGTCAAGGCTGATGTGATAGAATGGTTCGAAGAGGTCAATACTGTGAAGGTGGCCTGCAAGCAGCATCATAGCGATGCACCGAGTGGTACAGCTCACGCTGATAGAGCAGCTGTTATATGCAGTCGTAAGTCCGTGATATTCTGAACCTCAGGTGTCCCACCGTCCGTACACCGTGAAGTTGCTCAAATACCATGGGACATAAAGATGAGGAAGGACGAGTAGAAGTTCATGACCTTCAATGCTGATATTGAGACAGTAAAGGATGCCGTTATGGAGCATGAACGTACAGATTGTGCACTGCTTATGATAGAAAACGCAAGGATTCATCGTATTGTTGTTCAGTGCACATGTCGCTCACATCAGTAAAAGCCAGTATGTAGACGTCTGAATCATGTGTAGCAAGATCAGGAGGATCTCGGCATCTTTGTGTAAACGGTGAGGCTTTTAGAGGATGACAAACGAATATTCTTTGAGGTGCAAGGCCTAACAACCAAGCCATCCTTCCGGGTCCTTGAGAGAAGAGAGCCAGCAGAGGACTTGGTGGTCTGTAACAACCTAAAGTCAGGCACCCTTGTTCAGTGATGGAATAGAATTTCTTTCTGAAGGTGTCATGCACTCTCTGCTGTGCTGCCGTTAAATGAGAGTAACGGCCATGGTGTGAGTTGTCAGGAAGCGGACAAGAGCGGCAAATGCATGGGCCTGCTCCGGGCCCCCCGAGAATGCATTTGGAAACACACTGAAGACACGTTTAGTACGAGGTGCTAATGCGTTACATTCAAACACTGAGAAGAGAGCACAATGGTTGAAAGTATTTCCTTTGAAGAGCAGCTGAATTGATATTCTCACCAATGTAATCACAGCACTCCCATGGCTGCCACCTCTAACTTGTTGTGTCAGCACATACTATCTACTGTGTGAGTGCTTCTTCTCCTTGGATAAGTCATCTGTGCAGCCGGATGCTTCGAATGCTAGCATCTGCATGACCGAGGCACTACCATGCAGCATCTCTTGGAGGCATGAGCTGCCATGGTCACCTAACATTTCCAAGCGCTCCTACTCAGTGTCCGTATGACAGACTGTCGCCAGTAAAAACATTACTTGGATGATAAAGTTGTCAAGAAAGACATAAGTGGGCTCTCCCACAATAGATGCATCAGGGAACCTAATCTTTTATGATGTGGGCAGCATTTTGCAAACTGGTTTTATGATATCGCGGTTTTACGATGTCGGTTGAACAATATCGGAAGTTTATCTTTAAAGTCAACATGTTAGCTGTCACTGCTCCACACTACAGATGAGGACCTGACTAAGGATGAGGACCCGACAAAGTGCTTAATTGTGGACTCATTTTCTGCTATGTTCTACTTTGTAGTTCCGGAGCAAAACAGGTGTATCTCCCCTCCCCCCTTCCAAAAAATTAACTGGCTTCGCACAGTTCCTTCTAGTTGTAGATCACTGTTCCCCCGCTGGGTGGCTGTAGTTGGTTGCATCCCAACCCTGTAGCCAAGCTGATGTCACTGAAATGTCATATGCATTTGTGTTTATAGTTGTCCCAATTGTCATACTCCTCTTGCATAATCATTGCTTCTTCAAATCCATTGGAACCCTCATCAAGCATACCTCACGAAGAGGCTAGAATCATTACAAAACAAAGCTGCTAGGTTCATCGTGTCGGATTACTCTTCATATTCAAGTGTATCTAAAATCAAAGACAGCCTTGACCTTGCAACACTAGAAAGAAGACGGAAGGCGTCTCGTTTAATATTCTTTCATAAGATATATCACAACCCTACACCTTACACTGCCACAATAATAACAACGCCAGTTGCAATGTTTCCACGCTTGGACCACTCTTTTAAAGTTCGTCAATCATTTGCCCGCACCGACCTACTTCGTTTTTCCTTTCTGCATTTGGCAATCCAGGAGTGGAATCAGTTGCCGAGATCAGTAGCTGAAGAAGAAAATGCCGATAAATTTTCAGAAGCACTAAATCAATTCTTATCGCTTACCAAAAGCCATTGACATAACCACAAAGATGTTCGGTAGTTTTGACACGTGCGAATGGCATGTCTTCTAACTTTCATTACGGTGTGTTTCAGTTATTGTGTCATGATGTATCAAATAAATCATCGCACGCTTCAGTATCTACATGTCGAAATTGCTGTATTGCTTTCTGTAAATATTTCCGTTTTTCGTTTGCATATTCCCACCTTATTGGACGAATTCTATGTATACTTTATTATGCAAGAGCGTTTATGCAAGTGTTATTAGCACCGCTATATTCTTTGTTGTGTGCATCTAACTTTTATTGTTCATTGTACTAAAAATGTCTCCCCCCCCTATGTAATGCCCGATGGGCCCTTAGGGTAAATAAAATGAACAGTGAATCCGCCTGAGATTTCTTTATATTTAAAAAACTGGCACAGAAGCACTTGCAGTGCTTTAGAGGGCCTTTATGGGGGCCGCACTTAGCTATACACACATTTGTTAGGCTTGCTCACTTTTAGGGAGAAGGAATGAGCATTGAAGACTATCCTCATTTTGGCCAACCATCTACCATTCGTACCAGTGAGAATGTCAAAAAGGTTCAAAAAAGAAATTGGTGAGGGGGTTGTGGCTACACAATTGACAAGATCTCGGAAGCTGTTGGTACGAGTTGACACTCTTGTCTGTGTGTTTTTAGTATAGACATTGGACATGTTGCCACAAAGTTTGTTCCCCACCTGGTCACACAGTTCAAAACAAAAAAGTTGGATTTTTTGCCAGGAGATGATGACAAAATCACTATTTGGCCCAGCCTTTCGTAAAGGTTATCACGGGAAACAGAAGGTGATGCTATGGTGTTACAAATCCTACCTGCCAGACAGAAAGAGGAAGAGCAGTGCTGATCGGATGGAAGCTTCTAGAACTAGCTTCATCTTCATCGTGGTAGGATGTCAACACCTGGAAAGGTGTTGGCCCTGGGTGTGATCCCCTGACCAGGACCAATTTTTTTTCAACTGCGAGTCTTTCTTTTTGAGAAACGCCTTGGTAGCTTCTTGCTTACACTAGGGTGGATGACAATTTTTTTCATTTCATCGCTGCGTCTTCAGCTTGTGACCGTAAGAATATTGAATAGACTACCGTATTTACATGATTGTAAGTCGACCCCCCCAAAATTGCATGTCTAAAAAAAGGGGGGGGGAGGGGGGGGGAAACTATGCGAGTGCATTTCACACAAGGGAAATTTATTGATGGGGTTGCTTAAAACTACTCATCGTCACTGGAGTCGACCTCGCTGGTACTGCTGCCATCATAGCTGCTGCGGTCCCACAGCACGTCGTCATCAAGTGCGAGTCCACACTTAGCGAACGACTGCACCACGACATCGCGCGGTACAGCCGCCCACGCAGAGAGGACCCACCCGCACACAGTAGCCAGGGAGGCCCTCCTCACACGCCCACTTGGAGTAAGTTCACGGTTTTCTGTGGATATCCACTCGTTGTATTCACGGCGCAGGAGGCCCTTGAAAGGCTTGTTGACCCCCACATCGAGAGGCTGAAGCTGCCCCGTCAAGCCACCGGGGATTATGAGCATGTCGGTGTGCTCCTTCTGAAACACCGCTTTCACCTTGGCGGTGAGGTGGCCCCGGAATGAGTCCAACACTAGCAGGTTGGGGATTGCACTCCTGAGGGATGCCCCCGGCCTCAGGAGCCACACCAGACGGTACCACTCCATACCATCTCATCTGTCATGAAGCCCTTCGCATTCGCCCGTACCACAACTCCTTTAGGAAGTATTTCTTTAGGCATCGTCTTCCTTTTGAACACGATGTACGGGCGAAGCTTGGCACCATCCGCCAAGCATCACAGTAAAACGCAGCTTTTCATTGCCAGTTGTGAGCAGATTCACATCGCGTGCTCCCTTCACGCTCACTGTCGTATTGCTGGTCATGTCAAAGTATACGGGAGTTTGGTCGGCATTGCCAATCTGGCCGAGCAAATACTGTCAGGAGTCGTGGAGTTTCAGAAAGTGCCTATGAAAGGCGAGGACCTTCTCCTCGTATGCGGCCGGCAACTTTTAGGCACACGCTGGTGCGTCGACGTAAGGAGAAGTCAGCCCTCTTCATAAATTTAGATGCCCAGGCTCTGCTAGCCTTGAAGTAACTCCTTGGAATCCCTGCTTCCGCAGCGAAGACAGCAGGCTTGTTGCAGTGATCATTTCACATGTGACCAACAGCGATCGATCGCGTAGATCAGTCACGTATGCTGCAAGCTTCGTCTCCAGCTCCGGAAAGCGTCCTGACTTCGGCCCGCGAAAACCACGGCGCTTGGAGTCGCATGAGAAAATTTCCTCGCGCTGAAGCCAGTGGCTGCACCACATGTTCACTGACTCCAAACTTGCGTTCTGCTGCGCAGTTGTTAGTTTCCTCAGCATGGAGGATAGCAGCCCGTTTGAACGCTGCTGTGAACGAGCGCCGAAAGTTCTTTGCACTCATGACAGGCACGACGATTCAGCACAACAGCAGAAGTGACAAATGTGCGTGGCCGTCGAAAAAAAAAAAATCTTATCTCAAAGAACAGCTCTTCCGCGACAAACGACGGCTCTTCCGCCAACTACCAGTACCCCCCAAATGGCGGCTCTTCCATCAATGATTGATGCTCCCACAAGAGCTGTGCGCTCGTGGTGCGCGCAATCAAAATGTATGCAATACGGTAAATTAATACGCTACGCTTCTACCGTAACCATGGAAACGTAGGTGCAAAGTTGTAACGACGCCGTAGCGCCCCTGATTTCTCGTTCCTCTTGCCGTTACTAGCGGTACACGGTTCGGTTTCGATTCTAAGTCGACCCCCCAACATTGGATTGTCAAATTTGAAAAAAATGGGTCGACCTACAATCGTGTAAATACAGTAACTGCTCCAACCATTTCACTTCTTGGTCTTCAACATATGGCTATGACCCTGAAACCAAACAAGCTGCAAACCAATGGAAACTGTTCACCAGGACTGAAAAAAAGTACAAGTTCAAGTGTAGAGATGATGCTCATTATTTTTTCTTGTGGAATTGCACATTGGGAATGTGTTCCTTCAAGAAAAAAAAGTTAATCAGCAATTTTACTTGGAGAGGTTGAGGCAATGCAGAACGATTGTGTGAAGAAAATGACAAGAAATATGAAAAGGGTGGTGTGCAATTTTTTTCCATTACGATAATGCCCCAGCTCACGCTGCCTAATCTGTGGTGCAGAATTAGCCCCTCAATCATGGGTCGTTGTTCAAAATACCTATTTGCCATGAGCTTTTTTCTTCTTTGACCATGGCAAAAAAAAACCAAAATAATTTACCTCCATGAATGACAGAAGAACACCTGACAAGAGAATACAGGCAAAAACATGCCTAATTGTGAGAGTTGTCTCACCAGTCTGTCATGCTTCACCTGCAAGCTGCATTGGACAAAAATTACAGATGTGATCGGACCACAAATTCTTGCCTTCATACCCCTCAACCTGTGCTCAAAGCGATGTTTGCATTCATGTCTTGAATACCCGCAGTCAACTTTCATCAAATGAGCCATGACAGAACTTGAGAGATCAGGTTGCACTATCCACTTTTTAAAAAATAAAATAAGCATCTAACTTGCACAAGTGCGTTTTGAGACAACATTGTAGAAACTTCTTTTGAAGTAGTGTTAGTTGGCTGTAAAGGTTAAGTGGCAACTAAGTGGAACATGTTTTCGATATGGCATTACCCATGGCGTGGTATTGCCTGGCATTCTGACATCCATTTTACATTGTGCAGTCACCGATCCATAACCCTGATTGAAATAGGTGACAAGTGGTTACTGATTAAAGAGGACGGCAGTCGGTTGCACTACAGCCATGGCAAAGTGTTGCCTGAAATGAATGCTCCAACACTAGGCAATGCCCAGCTTAGTATTACATCAAAAACGTTTTGTGCAGTTGCCACTTAACTCCACTTGCAACTTTCAAATTGTGCTACAATAGGGAGTTTTAGAAATTGCACACCCAAGCATCTTTGCATACCCAAAACCCTACACCCCTGTCAACTTGTGTTTCTGTCTTGTTTCTTCAGTGTAGTGCGTTTAAGTCGCTGCATTCTTAATAGAAACCCACACCCTGCTTGCATTATTTTGTATACATTTTTGCATTCTTTTGTACGATCAGCAGTTTGCGTTCTCCAACTTTGGGTGCACAAAGCCTAAAACTCCCTAGTGTCTTTTGCAGCTGTGGTTTGTGATGTTCACACAAGAATCTCCTTTGTTTTCCTTACTTTGCAGTTCCTTGTGCTAGGATGTCTTGGGTTATTTGTGTTGGTTCATCGAGAATAGGACTGGCTGTGTCGCGAAGCTCACTGCCTCGCCAACATCAACTTTTGTGGGACTGCGCAAGTCAACAGCGAGGGGCTTCCCTCTTCCTCGCTGCCCGCCCACATACCGGTTCAGTGGCCATGTGCCACACATTTTGTTTCGTTTTCTTTCTGTTCAAGATGGAGAAAAGAATATTTTGCCAAGGTGTTCACAATGTGGGCACCTCTTTATTTACGTGTAATACTATCCAAAATCGGGCCCAGTTCACTTTTGGAACAAAAACAAAGCAGCAGACGTACCATACTTGTCTATCTTATAAATATATTTCATCACATCACATCTTTGTAAGGGTGGTTGGAGCACATGAAAGTGAATTAAAAGCAATTGTGTTTTTTCTTTTTGCTTCGTTTGAGGACTTAATTACATTCCTTCCTTCATTTGTCCTTATTTTATGCACAGTAAATACTGTGTTGTGTGGACAGGGTTATACTGTGCATACTGTTGGAAGAGTTGAAAAATTGCAATGTTATAATTGTTGTTCTGCTAGTTGTGAAGTGGCACTGGACCAACAGTGTCAATGGACCAACTGATTATCGTTGCCTTTTAAATGTCTTGATCAAATGTGGACACCATACTCATTATTTTGCCATCTTCCAGCCATGTGGTTAATAAGACCATAAATGCAGTTAGCATGAGCCGTAATATGTCTGATGTATGTTGAACAAAGGCCTTTTTCACTGGTCTTTGTAAATATTGACCACAGATAATGGCTCATCCCTTTACTGGCAGTTCACTGCTGATCTAACAGTCATCCAACACCGAAAGTATATTTTGTTACATTCATTAGATCAGAAAGTGTCGTAAGAACTTGCAGGATGGGAACATTTATTCTAGAGTATAAAAGGTAAATTTTTGCTTCCAAAGGCTTTAGTAACATCTTGTGCTTACTACTAAGCAGCTAATATTTAGCAAGGAAGATGGACTAGGTGTATGGGGCAAGATGACCAGTCTCTTTAGTGCTGACAGAATCTTTGTGTAATGTTAAAGAAAGTTGATGTCTCAATGCCTGTGTGGCATGACTGCCAATAGTTGCATGTTACACTAAATTGAGGTATTTGCTTTTGCTTTCGGATGAGGTTCTTTTGCCTGTTTGCCATTGTATTGCTTAATACATGTTCTTGGTTGCATGCTGAACCATTCATAAATCAGGTGTGCAGTGCTCACATACTTGTGATAGCAAGGTATTCTTAGTGTTTGAACTGGTTTGTGAGGCCTTTTGTGTGTCATACACGTGTGTCATTAAGCAAAGAAAAGATAAAAAAGATGCAATAGTGTAGATCAAAGTCTTGCAAGCAACAGCTGTCGTGTGCCAAGCACATGCTAGGTAGTGCTGTAATACCACACTGCATCAAACAGAGGCTTCATCAAAGACTAGCATCTGCACCTCATTACTGCACCAAATGTGTATTTATGTAAAAACGTTGCGAGGCGAGAAGGTGGTAAAGACTTCCGACGCTGCTCGACGAGTGTCCCGTTCTGATCTTGTCGAAAACCTCCGAGCCGCCCCCAGAGGCACCGGCAACAGTCACCAACGCTGCGCACGTTCGGAGCGACCGCGGGCAAAACGCCGACGGCGTCGAGAATAGTTGTGCGCGTTGCTGGTGCTGCTGCATATCCAAGTTTATACAGCTGATAAAACTACTATCCTTAGTTTGTATAGCTTTCTACTAATTTGCTATCGCAATTGATGCTTTGCCTTTCGGGTGAAACTGCGGCATTTTTTATTGGTTTTAAATTTCTTTAAATATCTTTGCCTCTGAATGATTTTCAAGTTCCCAGTTAAAACCACAAAACAGCCCAGATACGGGCAGCTAAAGATTAAAGAAATTATTAAAGAAATTTTATAGATTGTTACATTAAGAGGCCCTGCACCTTAATACAAGACACATACGAGACAGATTCCGCTTGTTATTATTAAAGGACATCTTCATAATTAAAGATGTCTTCTAGATCCACTTGAGTGAATGGAGTTATCAGTCAAATGCAGCCTAGCTCTGGCAGCCATAATTCTTTTCCTGGTTCGAGCTGTGCTTGTAACCGTGGCATGTACCCACAAGAATCGATGCTAACCGTGCTATAACAGTCATTGCTTGAGCTAAGATGCCTATGTATTATCGGCATGACCTCTGGATAGAGTGGCGGCCCCCCTCCTTCCGTGGTGCTGCCCACTCGAAGGTCACTTGTCCTGTTTTCCCTCTTATCCCCATCAAATTATGTGCTTGTTTCCACCCTCTAATGTGGTCACAGCATCAGTGAATTGTAATTCTGTACCACCAGGTGGTGCCACCAGCCAGTTGGTTAGGCCAATTGCTTGATGGCCTCGATGAATTTGGTTCAAATGCATTGATGCAAGGATCATCGAGTGGGGCTTCTGAATTTCCCACGAGCGGCTAACAACAAAAGAAAAAAATTGTGCAGAAACCATCGATGCTGGTTGTCAATGTAAGCGAATAGCCAGAGCGAGTGAAAGAACGAGAGAATGTTTTGCTTGCTGAGTCCGATGACCACACACCTCCAGCCAACCACGAAAACAACCAACAGAGGCATAGAAAGCTGTTCGCTTTAAAAATTGCACGTTAGGTGTATTTCCCTGTGTCTTCCATCCACCTTAAGACTTCGAGCCTCCTTTTAAAGAGCAACTTTAATTGCCTACCTCCCCTGACTTTGCATGTGTTGCTGGCTTTTCAATTTCTTGCCTTGGCAGCTCAGCAGCGGCTTCCTCAGCGGTTGCCTCTGCGGAGAATGGGTAGTGTGGCTAGCATGGGTAGGGCGAAAGAAGACGTGGCAGTGTGTATGAGATGGAAAACACACATGGTAGCAATTGGCTGGAACACGTTCAGCAGTAATATGTTACTGAGAAGTGTACATAGCGAGCCAGCTGTGCTCTCTTCAGAGAGCACAGCTGGCTTAGCGGCTATTTAACACCTAACGCCTTCCGAGTGCAGCCGAATTCCTGAATCGCTGCAAAATGAAAATGGACTTGGATAACGTATTGTACATATGAAGCAAAGCATGGCGGGGTACACCTAAGAAGTATCCTCTAACACTCTACGATATCAGCGTGTCCTGCGGTACCAATAAGGGGCAGTGTGAGCTTGTGTGTGGTGCAGACAGTGCCTTTTAATAAATAAATGTTCTGTCATAATCGAATGAGTATTTTTACAGATTAGGCTACTCAGCTTTGAAAAAAGATGTGTAAATCGGATACGAATGCGATATGAACAGTTACGAGTAGTGCGACACACCGCATTGCCATCACCGAGACGCATCATGTATGAGGCGTGTATGCAGCTGGGCTACTCTTGCGCTTCCCTCTCAATGTGCTGGGTAATTCAGCAGTGCAACCTTGTCTGCGCATGGAGCTTGTGTTAATACAGTCGGGCACCTCTACAACGAAATAACCAGTATAACGAAAAATAATTCTCTCCTGGTTCTATGGTGAGATGTGCTGTGTGCGACCTTCACAACGAAGTGACCTGTAAAACTAATGATTCTGGAAGTCCTAAGAACTTCGTTATAAAGGTGTTCGACTGTGTGCATTCAGAGCAGTTCGAATATCTATGATGCGGGTTTTATTCTGCCCAAGCACCGGAGAAATCTTCAATTGATTTTTTTTTTTGTCATTGAAGAGTGGCACGTACTAAGTGGCACATAGTTACCCAACTAAGCGCCAAAGATGGTCATTGGAAGGTTGGCGCAAACACAGTGACCCAAGTTGGCATCAAGGGGGTCCACTGAAGAGTGGTGCATACCCAGTGTCACATACCCAGTAATCCAAGATGGTCTGGCGGTTAGTTTCAAACACGATTACCTCAGCCAGGAACCCGATGCTCTAGCCACGGACTTCCCAATGACCTAAGTTAGCGGGGAAACGGTTAGAGACACAGATAGATAGCCCTCGAAAAGTGGGTGAAGTACGCTAAAAATGGTAATCGCATATTATAATAACAAGCGTAAATGGGTATCGCTTCATCGGAGAACGCACACTCGCTGATTTGGAGAATTCACTTGCTGCCATCAGGATAGAATAATGACTTGTATAAAAGCGAAAACGGCGCTTTTCTGCAATTGCGCATCACGTCGTCACTATCAGGAAGGGGAAGCCAGAAGGCGCTCAGTGGCAACACGGTCACATTGTGTTCAAAGATGCCAGGGCCCATGCGGCAGCATCGTAAGTAGTCTGCCCACTATGCGCCAGCGGAACGGAGAAACAAAGCAGTGATTTGAAGTGATGCAAAACGAAGAACGAGAAGCACTGCTTGCTGCTAAGCGTGAAGCAGAACAAGGGATAGGGGCGGTAATAAGAACGAGACGCGTTGCTTTAGCTAAACAAAATGTGGCGTTGCTTGCTGCTAAGCGTGAAGCAGAATAATGGAGTAGCGGCGATAAGAACGAGAAGCGTTGCTTGCTAGTAAGCGTGGAGTGGCTGCGATAAGAATGATCGAGAAGTGTTGCTTGTGCCTAAATATAACGATAAGCACTGCTTGCTAACCGTGAAGCAGAATAACTGGTGGCGATAAGAATGAGAAGAGTTGCTGCTAAGCGTGGAGCAGAACAATGGAATGCAGCGGTGATAAAAACTAGAAGCTGTGCTTGTAGCTAAACACAATGAGAAGTGTTGCTTGCTGCTTAGAGTGAAGCAGAACAACGCAAAGTAGCGGCGATAAGAACGATCGAGAAGCGTTGTTTGCTGCTAAGGGTTAAGTAGAACAATGGAAAGCACCGACAATAAAAATGAGTTTTGCTTGTGGCTAAACATAGCAAGCAACGCTTGCTATGTTTAGCCACAAGCAAAACTATGCTAAGCTATGCTATGCTAAGCGTGAAGCAGAACGGAGAGTGGCAGCGATAAGAACAAGCATTGTTTTCTGCTAAGCGTGAATGGCATAACGAAAAGCGGTGGTGATAAGAACTAGAAGCGTTGCTTGCTGCTAAGTGTGAAGCAGAATAACGTAGAGTGTTGGCGATAAGATGAATGAGAAATGTTGCTCGTGGCTAAACATAATGAGAAACGTTGCTTGTAGGGTGTGTTCAGGTATGGACAGACTTAGGGTGTCCTGATTATTTTTTGTTTTCCGCGAAAATTTTATATGAGGTGGGCAAACGTCTCTGTAGAAAGGAATCAACAAATTTTCAGGAAAAAATAAGTGTGATTCACTAAAGGTGAATAAGAGCATTGTTGCGACTGCAGATTTTACAAGCTTGAAGACCTATCACTCCAAAGATAAAACATCGTACAACGCAAAACATTTTTTTTTTGTAATTTTAAAATACTACAACTACATTATGCTGCCCGCAGTATTTCTTTTTTTTAATTGCCAGATGCTCTTGCAAATAAATAGCCTTAAGAAATAGCACCCGTTAGCGCGGCACCTGAAATAATACATCACCC
The DNA here is from genome assembly GCF_013339745.2 of Dermacentor silvarum. Taxonomy (NCBI): domain Eukaryota; kingdom Metazoa; phylum Arthropoda; class Arachnida; order Ixodida; family Ixodidae; genus Dermacentor; species Dermacentor silvarum. Next base: position 161,255,814 of record NC_051159.1, on the reverse strand, counting down.
ATACATTCCGCATTTAAGTCTAAAGCTGTTTCACGAAACTGAACTTCCTTTCGTATGCACTGTGATTATCTTTTATTATTAACTGTAAACTACTTTTTCCATTTACAAACTATACATATAGAAAGTAATGGAGGGCTGGCTTTCTGCAGAATGTGAGGTTGTTTCAAAGTTCGCGTATTGTGAGGCTTGAAAAGATTTCATTATGCATGGGCGAAGAGAACGAACTGGCTGTCTCTGTCGTGTGTACTGTTCATTACCTCCAGTGAGGCCAATCCCCCTCGTGGGTATGAGCCATGATTTGAGGCCACAACAACAATCCTTATGAGCCGATATTGAAGCTGCCATCTGAAGGTATTCAATTGCATAACCGTTTTGCAAAGGCTAGTTTTTTGCAGATTTGGAGGACTGCTTTTGCAACAGGATGACCCAACAAAACAGCGGATCAGCTTGTAGCGGACCAGCTGGAAGAACTGGCTATTCCCAGTCAACATGCTACTTAAGATTCATACAGATGTCATGGATTGAACACTGTGTTTGATGCAAGTGCCAGAACAGGCGTTTATTTCAGTAGTTTTCCTCGGTTATTCCCACCATTGAAAATTGTAAACGTCGAGGCGAGCAGCACACGCTAGATGCCTGGCTTTGCAGCAATACGCCTCTTTTGCTGTCGCTTACAATTCCCAGTCAACGCAATAAAGCGGGTAATAGTATAAACAATTCTGATTTACGTTCTAAGCATTTGTCAAAACTAGGCGAGTAGAATAGTAGCATACGACAGATTTATCTCATCTCCTGCTTTGCACTGTCTCCATACCGCTGATATTGGCGATAATGAGAGAGACAGGTATAGACAAAAGAAGCGACGCACTACCTTGCTCTCCTTCGCTTTTACCACACACTCAACATCACATGGGCGTGCTCGTTAAAGTGATGGCGGGTTGGTGTTGGAACAGGCGGGTTTATCTTGGCAGACAAGGCCGGCAAATGCTCTGCCAGTAGCACTCCTTTCAGGGCATGCAGTTTTCACCATACATCTGAAAGTCCACTCTGCCAACAACTGCTCTTGTACTTTGCGCCGGTGCAGGCTTGAACGCGATCTCCAGACGGCTCTTACCTTTGTATGCGGTGTGCATTCGGCCGCTCAGTTTCCGTTGAAGCGATAGACCACACGAACCTTCGCTCGCTTAGGCGGCTGCGCTTGCTGCCAGCGTTTTGACATTGGTTGTCTGCGGTCATCGAGTGTGATCTATGCACGTTTGCTTGTGCGCGCTGACACCACGCTTGTTAATTCAGTTGGTAAGCAAATGTGTCCAAGTTTATGCAGCCGATAAAACTACTGTCCCTACTCCGAATAGCTCTCTACTAATTTGCTATTGCAATTGATGCATCACCTTTCGGGCGAAACTGCGATTTTTTTCTTTTTTTTGTGTTAAGCAGGCAAATTCGACCTCAAGCCACCTCCTCAATTGTAATGACAATGTGAACAGAGCACTGAAGGCACACATTATCCTGGTGGGGCACGACGCGTGGGAGGGTGGACCCCCCCCACATCGGCTGGTGCGCCACTGAAAAGGTCCGATATACATAACGCCCAGCTTACCGCAGTCTGCACAGAACGGAGAAGGCGCGTATCCAGTCTTAATGGCTAAGTTGGCGTGTATCCTGAACGCGTTCCGATTCAAAAAAGAAAAAAAGTAGCGCGGCCCCCGGGTAAGGTAACTGTCATGAGGTGAAACGAGTCACCTCTGCCAAGATTTTCTAAAACCTGGACCAAAATTTCCAGAGAGAGCTAACGTTTTTGGCTTCTGACAAGGTCCCGCCTCGGAACACCCCTTCGTTACAGCCGCAAACAGAAATTGCTTGAATTATTTAGCTAGCATTGATGTCTAGCGGAGGTCATCCGGTTCATTCATGAACGGTCTTTTAACCAGATAAACCGGCTGCAGAACGCCATAGTTTCACGTGCAAGGTTCCTAGAAAAATGGGACAAAGAGGATGAGCAGGCATAATTAACAAGAACAAGAATTCACCCGGCGAGAAGAAGAAAAAGAAGCGGCCATGGAAGAAGCTAACGGCAAGAGTGTTCGAAACACCCGAAGTCGACGGAAAAAATCGCATCACGGAAGCCGAAGGAGCTCAACGAAGCGGGTAAAGTCTCCCGTAAGTACCGTGGCCTTGCCTAACGCGTCCTGCATGATGCGAGAACCGAATAACGACGTTATTGAGTTGCCTCAGTAATGCACGTATATAGTGCAGTTTTGTTGTAATTTTTTTTGCATCAGAACCCGAACACCTCTTTCGCAAATCCGGTCTGCGAACAGTGTGTTGGCTGCTCCGAATTGTTACGTTGCCTGGCAATCGTGTGACTCGCTGCCGTACAGGTTTCTACTGACGACTGCAAATGCGGAGTTTCCGTCCCATCATTTCCCGATCAGTGGGCTTCGCCTAGAAATAATGAGATCTTGAGATACTAAAGAAACGAAACGGGTGTCTTAAGTGTTTGCTTAGCAGTTAGTGCTTTCAGTCGAAAGAATCGCTTAAGACTACTGATTCTTTTTAAAATGCGAAGCATTTCTTTGCCTAGTCGGAGCCAAGATCAAACGCGAGGCTGTTCAAGGTCACAAAGTTTGTCGCTGATGCGCGTGTGCAAAAAGACTGGACTACGCGCGCGCGCAGTCCAGTCCGGCCGTGGCTAGTTGCGCTTTGTTGCGCGTAGGCTTCTAGTTGCAGATACAACAATGAGCCCTCGGAAGTGGAACGTCAGAGTGCAGAGGCTCTGCAGAAACTAAAGAGGTATGCGATGCGTACCGATGTGGCAAGACAGGAGGCGAAGCGACGGATCGACGAGATACACGCGGCCGTAGAGCGCGAGCAAGAAGAGAAACAATTCGCGGCCGAAGAACACCGGCACGCCACGCGAAGGGCCGCTGAACAGGCCGCCTAGACCAAGCGGCGCCGATTGGAGGACCGCCACTTTCGGGACGCAGACGCGTACTTTCAAAAGCACTTTGTCAGGACGAATTTGATGCGGTGTGTAGCACCTGCGACCGCCCATGGTTCCAATCGTACGTCGACAGGGTGTCGCGGTCCGCGCATGTGGCGGTCCTCGAGTGAACGTTTCCCCTGGAATAAGGACGTGAGTTCGTTCGGGCTTTGTGCCAGTAGCATGGAAGAAATGCTTCGCATTGACTTAGCTAATCGTCAAGGGTGGTTTCTGCCGTAATTCTTGCTTCATATTATGGTGGTTGTCGGGGGTAAATTGTGACAGGGACGTACGGATGGATGTATAGAGTGTTGCAGTCCATTTAAGAGCACTTCGTAATTGTTGATGCAGGGTAGTTAACCATGGCAAGCGAATGCTTGAAGCGAGTGATTGTCGTGGTAATGACGTGGTTGGTTTTTCCCAAGAAGAGAAAGTCGATGACAAAGGAAGCCAAAGAAGCTATAGTGCTTGACGTAGCCCTTGGCTTCTGTTTGGCTGCACTCTCGCAAAGACGCTGTAATTCAATAAAACTAAGTTCCGAGCTTCACTTTAGATTTTGTTTTTATTCATCTGACTGTAGTCTTCATTGAAGAGTCCGCGATCTGGAATCTCGTCGGGCGCTCTCGCGCAGTTACGTCAGTCCAGTCCGCGAGCACCGACACAAGCGGTAAGTACCATATTGCGCTCTTGATCTTGACTTTGCGATGGCACGTCTGAAAAGCCCCGCCTGCATGCCCTCTCTTGGAAAGAACCTATATCAATCTCCTATAGACCATAGACATAGATCAAACACCCATAGACCATATATCAATAGATCACAGGTCACCGCAGCGGTGGCGAAATGATTGACCGTATGTCTCGTGTGCGGGAGGTACTCGGATCGAATTCCAGTGCTGTCCGGAACCCACCGGTCTTTTCAAATGGGCAGAGATGTCCCCCTGCTTGGCGCTCGGCCTTTTCACAAGGGGTTCTCATCTTAAAAGGGAGCCCTACATAGATTGAAAGGGCTATGGGCGCCTCTTGTCCCACCACAGCAATAATCAAATAGTCGAGCTTAGGCAGACTAGTGCTGACGCCGGATACCTACCGATGCAATTGGTACTTGCGCGCTCCCACCCGGTGCTCGGCGAATACATGGGAGCTCCACGCTTGGGAAATAAGGTTGGTAATATCGATAAGTGAATAATCGATTAAATGCATCCCGCAAGACGATTATTCTTCATCAATGTCCGCCATTCATTTAATTGATTAGACCTGTTCGATTAGTGGTTTTCGATTGACAGGAGTGGCGCGAAAATTTTGAAATTGTACTGGAATAGCGGTGCACAAGCAGTGAATGTGCGGCTGTGATAGAGACTGTCGACTGTATTTAGAGTCCCGAGTGAGGCCGAGATGAGCGCTTCCCCACACTGCACACGCCACCACACCGTCCGGAGCCGGAGGCTTGACATATATCCCTCGCAATTCAAGGCATACTATAGCAACCCAGTCAATGATCGTCGTGCCACTACCAGTCCACCAAAGATGTGGCACAGCATGCGCGCCGGTTTGGAGCATGTATTTTTAATTTATTTTAACACGAAAGTGTTTTATGCCGGGGTCCACCAAGACTTCACTGACGTATTTCCGTCACGGAAATACGTCAGCTTACAATGTACACGAAGATAATACAAAGAAAGAAACCAGAAGAAAAAGTTCCACAAACATGGAAAATTTGGAAAACGAACCCACGACCTCTCGGTCCGCGACGATAGATCGCCGAGCGTTTAACCCATTGCGCCACAAACGCATTTGCAGAGAGCTACACAGACGCGCCTTATATATCTAACACTCCTCCGTGTACCCGCGCTCTTGCTCGGGGCGGTGCCGCCGCCTACGAGCAGAAAAGAGAAGTACTGCATTATGACACTAACGCGCACCGACAGTGAACGCTTCGGTGGTCTCAGCACTACGACGCCTCGATGCCAGCATTCGAAGGGACGCTGGCATCAAGAAGCACTACCAACGTGCTTGACTAGGTGGCGTTCACCGTACTCAGCACAGCTGAGCGTGGCCTCCGCAATTAGCTCTGAAAATGTTTCTGAAGTTGATCGCGGAGGCTGCAATTACGACGCGCTGTACGCGCTGATTTGACTCGGTGACGATTCAGTTACGTGCTTTGTCTTGCGCGTTGTATTAGTGTGTCAGTTACGTGCTTCGTCTTTCGCGTTGTGCTAGCGTGTGCAGCGTAGTGCAGCTTCCATATGCACGACGGTTGCTCATGGTCATCGACGTTGCTAGTCGTGATGGAGGAGACGTGCCACCAGGCGTCAGCGTGGGTGCATCAACGCCTAAGGGCGCTTTAGCCACAAAACACCAATAGACATTATATATCAATGTGCAATAAACATTACACTACTTCTGTGAAGACACGTTTCACTTTCGTGTTCTATACCGATTCCTATATAAGAGGGATCAACCACATTTTTTTATTTATTTAGAGACCCTGAGGGCCCACAAGGGGCATTACATAGAGGGGGGGGGGGGGGGGCATAAAGCATAACACAATTTTTATAAACAACAGGGCATTGCAGGTGGTTAATACAGCACTTTGGTGCAACAGACATAACGATGGAGTTCCTGTCGATTCCAGCAACTCTACAGCGTCCGGTTACTTATTTTTGTCTGCTGGTTGTGTGGCCATTCAAAGAACGTGTTGGTTTCACCCGAACATCCAGCCAATTGAAATTCCTTCGCTCTGCAGAAAAGAGCATGTGGTTTAAAGTCTTGAACCAGTAATTTTCTTTTCCCCTGTGCATATTGCAATTTCTTGCATATTTCAGTTGGACTTCACCTTTATCTTTCACCATTTTTTCTTATTTCTTGTTCAACTGTACTGTACATGGATTCACTAGTGCCATGTTTAATTCTCCACGAAGTGCCATTTTATAACATATATTGCTTATCTTTTCAAAAGCCACTAGTGCCAACTATATTTAGTCTTTAACAAGTTAAACATTATACTTTGTTAAACGTTTATACACTTGTGTTTCAAACTTGGCTCCACCTCTCAAACATTAAAATAAGCTCTAAGAGTAGATGACTGTGTTTCAACCTGTTTAAAAGTGCCCGGCGAGAATTTCGATTAATCAGTTAATGAAATCAGTGATGAAAAAACCCTGCGTCGAAAGCGATTAATCGATTGAAGGCTTAAATGATGAAAGAATAATCGTTAATCGAATAATAGGTTAATCGACATCCCTCATGGGAAGGACACCCGCCAATAGGTCCAACCATATATATACGTCCTGGGGTAGAGCATCCGCTACAGTCGTGGGAGGTTCTGTAATACATGCGTCGACGGCTACCTACCGGTAATATTGGCACAAACGCGCTGCCTGGCCTGGTGTTCGGCCATTTCACGGGGACCTCAACGCTTGGGCATTAATTACTGGCATGGACCGGCAGGCATCCTTTTAAACCGCAGCGATGACCTTGTGCTAGAGCATCCGCCTCGTATCCGGGATGTATTGGGTTAAAATCCCGGTGCCGCCGGAAACCCACCGGATTTTTTTAATTGGTATAGAGATGTTCCCCGGTATGGTTCTCGACTACTTGCGGTGGTTCGCCTCTCGAAAGGGGGCCTATATAGAGATTGTGCGTGGTCTCTGGGCGCCTGTGTCCAACCACAGATGACCTTGTTGAAGAGCATCCGCCGCGGCTGTTGGAGGAAGACTAGAGCAGACTACCGGTAAAACAGGCACACGAGCGCTCCTGGCCAGGTGCTCAGCAATTTCACGGGGACCTCAACGCTTGGGAAGGGCCGTGTGCTCTCAACCGGAGGGCGTTCCCACCTTATAGGTGCGTTGGGACGCCACGTGGGAAATGGCCGCCATGGGAGTCGCCCACACCTCCTTTTACAGCAAAGCTGAATATGACTAGGATCCCTGGATTTCTGCGTCTCCGTCGACAGAAAACTCAACCAATCACAGCGGAAAGCGCGCGCCGCGTGCGCCGCTTAGTTCCTTGCAGAACCACCAAATGGCGCCCGCCTCCTCGCATTCGCGGCAGCTGCGCCGCCGGCCGTGCGAGGGAAAGAAAAAAAAAGAAGAATCAGAAAGCTCACCTTTGCGCAAAGCGTTCGCCGGAAGCGTTTCCCGGTAAATATTACGGTTGCATAAGCTGCAGTTGCCGGGAAGCGGCAACTGTTGCATACGAAGCAGGGAGCGACGTCACTATACACTTTCATATGTGAAAGAAAAACCTGCCTAGCAATGATTTCATTTGTGTTGTTATAGCGCTATGGAAAGGCCACGCATAGTTAGGGCTCCCGAAGAGCAGCATGAACACGATGAGCGTCGACCGGAACAGCAATGTCAGTATGCGCAACGCAGTGGTTCCTGCCCAAAGCAAGCCATGCACAGTTATAGGACGCCTGAAGTGCAGCGCGAATACGATGAGCGACGAAAGGAACTGCAAAGTCAATATGCACAACTGCACAATAGGCAATTGCAGCTTATGCAATCGTAATCTTTACCGGGAATTAAACGGTTGCGGCGAACTGCAGCAGAACTGATAGTTGGGCGATTTCAATATGGGTTGCGGCGAACGCGAGTATTCTAGTTTTTACACCCGCCGTGGTTGCTCAGTGGCTATGGTGTTGGGCTGCTGAGCACGAGGTCGCGGAATCGAATCCCGGCCACGGCAGCCACATCTCGATCGGGGCGAAATGCGAAAACACCCGCGTACTTAGATTTAGACGCACGTTAAAGAACCCCAGGTGGTTCAAATATCCGGATTCCCCCACTACGGCGTGCCTCATAATCAGATCGTGGTTTTGGCACGTAAAAACCCATAATTTTTTAGTTCTTTTTACAGCGAAGCTGTTAGGGGCTAGGTTCCCCAGGATCGTGTCCGCATGTAGAAAAAACTATCATCATCAGCACAGGCTTTGACTCCATGTGCGTAGTGGTTTCCCGCAAGTTGTGCCTTATTAGCGCAGGTGTCAACACGGATGATGGATGGCCCATTGTTATACCCCTCGCCACCGCCGATGCCTCTTTCACAAGTTTCACGATACTCGGTGGCGGCACGTCCCACCAGTCGTTGTGCCCCTTTGTCTCGTGACGTAGAGATCGAGTTAGCGCTGTTATCAACAGCTGCCCTTTGGACTCGCTATGGGACGGACGCTCGTTTAACCACATCTTCGAGGATCCTGGCGTCAGGATCCTGATGATGCCGTGCAGTGTGTCGCGGCTATGAACGCTGTGGCTCATACGCTAGTACTATCACGATGGGGCGGACTTGGCGCAGCAAACGCACTACTTGGCCATCGCGCCAGGCGAAAACAAGACGCCAGTGTCCTTGCACTTTGACGAACATGCAATATAGTCAATAATGATAATATGTAAATTCACTACAGCAATATTCACTATAGCAGACCCACCATATTCACAGCTTTGCTGGCTTCCATCTTCACAGTTGTGGAAGGGCTCTGATTTCTTTTCTTTCCCTCATACGGCCGCCGCTGCCGCAGTGCGCGGAGGCGAGCGCCATCTGTTGGTGCTGCAAGGAACCCAGCGGTTGTTGGTGCTGTTGTTGGAATCCAGCGGTGTTGGTGCTGCAAGGAACCCAATCGCAGCGACTTCCGCTGTGATTGGTTGAGTTTTCCGTCGACGGAGACTAAGAAATTCCGGGATCCTAGTTAGACAGTTTCGCTGTAAAAACATAGGCACATATAGTCCCGCATTCACAAAAGCCTCATAAGCTGGACTTGTTGACAAGATATAATTTTAGTCAATACCGATGTTGGAAATATTAGCGAAGGCAGCCAGGCAATGGCAAGGATCACTTACGAACGAAATTCTTTGCGAATGCGGCTCCAGAAGCGCGCACAGTGCCGCGACTAAGCAGCTGGATACGGTACAAGTATTAACCTATACTTATAACAACAACGCAACAATGCCACGGCAAATACTCTGAACGAAAATTCAGCTCGTATTCACGAACCATCTATAAGACCGTCTTCCCATTGGCTGGGAAGACGCTCTTAGAGATGTGCTCCCGCCAGTGTCATAAGTGCGATCGCTGTGATAACCGGACCGTCACCTTGGCGATATTCAATCGTGGACCGCATTTGATAAAATGTTTTGTGACTCGTGGTCCAGGGGCCGTATTCTGTAACGCTTCGGTTTTCGAAGGATTCGGTTTGGCGGTGGCGTCACATTGGGGCGGTCCCTTGACGTAATGAAAACAAGTGAAAGGACAGAGACCAATCGGTGCGAAGGTTTCTTTTTGTGGCAGTGAACGTCACAAACCGAGTAAAAATATAGCAATTTACGAGCGCTTCTTGGTAAATAAAAATAATTTGTTCATGGTATTGATGAGGTTTACGTTTTTCATCATGAAACGTGTGCGAGTTGCACTGGCGGTGAGTGACTTAACGAATTTTGTTTACTTCGGTTGACCCATTTATGCCGCTAGGTGGGACGTCGTACGCTAACTTCGCGTTGCGGCCAAAATACACACTCAAGTTCCTCGCACAGTCGGAGCGCTGTCTCTTTTAAGAATCTGAATTGTCGCCGGAATCCCTCGTCTGTCAACTCAAAGGCGTCTTGTCGACGTCGAGGTTGTCGCTGTCTATCACTGAGGCTCGCTAAAAGCACGATAACAGGCGCAACAGGCACCGCGCACGCCGTCATTTTGCTCCGAGTGCCGCGATCTCGCCCGTGCACACGGCACGCACAGGCTCTGCACACAGCACACCGCGCTTCGGATCAGACCGAAGCAGCGCGCGCGGCTTCGCTTCGTAGCAGACGACAAATTCGGTTTTCGCGTGATTGACATGTGCGTGACGTCATCAAAAAATGCGTTCGCGCCCTGAGGCGATGGCGTCACCCAGGCGGCGACCAATCGCTGCACGCAAACCGAATCCTTCGAAAACCGAAGCGTTACAGAATACGGCCCCTGGTGTTCGCCAGGCAACTGTCGCCGCTTGTTCGTCCTGTGAAGTCCTGAGGTATAGCGTGTGCGTGTTTTCCGTTCGTTTATCATGCGCCAGCCAGTGATTGTCACGTCAGTTCTAGCGTGCATGTTGTCATGGTTGGGCATTCGCTGTCACTGCATCGACTTGTAGCTTATCTCCCACTGCCGACACGCATGTATCTAGATAACTTGCAGCATATACTGCTGGGTCACAATATCACATTGTCAATGGCTGGGCGAGTACCGAGCCGGGAAACCGCAGACTGTGTGCATGCGTATGTGTAGTTTGTTCGTGTAACATACTCAGTACTAAGCGGCCGTGCCGTCTCAGCAGCCTCTATCGACAAGTATAATAGCGTGAAAATGAACAAGAACCTTATTGCCTGCGGATTTTTCACCGGTTTCCGCGCTGATTCTTTGCCGAGCGTTTTAACCTTCTGTTCGGTTCTTAATCATAGGACGCCGTCGCACCATCTCAAGAGCCGCCAGCCGACACACCGAAGCCCAAGGCAGTGAAAAGCACGGAATCGAAGATAGCATTACCGGTGAGGATTTTCTTCTGCGCTTGCATCGCCTCATTTCTCGACGTTGAATATGACGATATGGAACACGCGAGCGGGTGCTGCCCGGCACTTGCGTAAGCGATGGCAATGATGCCCAGGGGAGTCATTGGTGAGCTCACGCTCCTACAGCGCGCCCAGAGATTTCGTTTATATGCTGCAAGATGAATGGCAGGCTGGTTGCGCTAAAAAAGTCTGCAATTTATCATAAGTCAAAGGAACTATTTCGGGAAGGTGGGACCATTTATTGTTTTACAGAGGCTGTTTGCCGGTCGAAGGAAGACTTGAAATATAGTTGGCTGTAACTCAGAAAAGTTGTGTATACAGAATGCATGTAGACTTCACAAAATGTTCTAAATGAAATAAAAAGAAAATAAAGAAAGGAAAAGCTGGCGCAGCAGATTTAATGGTATTGTTGAGGTGCGAAGCAGTTCGCTAGATTTTCTTTCATTACCGCGGGCCGAAGCAAGGGACGCAGTATCGAAATAAGTTACGTAGAAATCAGGGAGACATAGTGGTATTATAGGAACAAACTTTCAATCAGTAAGCTTTCGTTGAATGAAATCCGCTATTAGTGGGTTTAGCCTCCATACTATACTAGACAAAGGTTCACAGGAATATTGACGCTTGAAGTGATCGACGGTGGTCGAACGAGATATGTCTTGGGAGCCAACGTTTCGACATGGGGACTCTTCTTCGCCAAGGCTGACGAAGACGACGCCCACCTGTCAAAACTATCATTCGCAGTATATACACTGTGGCAGATAGCACCTTTCCATTTCAAGCGTTGGAACAATCAAGTTGTTCAAATTGACGGCGGGGCAAGCGGCGCCCCGCTGCTTTGGCCCGCACGTGCCACGCCAAGTTGCTGTGCGCTATGTCACATTGGCGTGGTCATGTAGGTCATGATAATGACCCAGCGAAAAGGGTTAACACTCAAAAACCACTGAAATGTGTTCGGACGTGGGTAGTAAGCGAAGGAAACACTAAATGATGCTACTTGAAGTCACAGTCATGAGCATGACTCAGCAATAATGACAATGACTCAGCGAAAAAGATTAACACTCAGAAACCACTGGAATGGGTTCGGACGTGGGTACTAAGTGAAGGAAACGCTAAAGGTTGGTGATAGAAGTCATAGTCATGAGCATGACTCAGCAATAACGTCAATGACTCAGCGAAAAAAGATTAACACTCAAAAGCCACTGAAATTGGTTCTCACGTGGGTACTAAGGGAAGGAAACATTAAAGTATGATGGTAGAAGTCATAGTCATGACCTCGACTGAGCAAAAATGATGACTCGGCGAAAAAAACATTAACACTCATAAACCACTGGAATGGGATCGGACGTGGGCACTAAGTGAAGGAAACACAAAAGGATGATGGTAGAAGTGATAATCATGGGCATGACTCAGCAAAAATCACAATGACTCAGCGAAAAAAAAAGATTAACTCATAAACCACTGAAATGGGTTCGGACGTGGGCACTAAGCGAAGGAAACACTAAAGGATGCTGCTAGAAGTCATAGTCATATGACTCGGCAAAAATGACAATGACTAAGCGAAAAAAAACATTACCACTCAAAAACCACTAGAATGGGTTCGGACGTGGGCACTAAGTGAAGGAAACACAAAAGGATAATGGTAGAAGTTATAATCATGGGAATGACTCAGCAAAAATGACAATGACTCAGCGAAAAAAATTGATTAACACTCATAAACCACTGGAATGGGTTCGGACGTGGGTACTAAGTGAAGGAAACAATAAAGGATGATGGTAGAAATCATAGTCATGAGCATGACTAAGGACTTCGCCTTAAGGTCTCTTAGGTGTAGCTAAAGGGACTCCTAAGGAATCATTACATGAATGTCATGTAGGTCGTGAAAGAGCCGCCTGCGTCTTGGTGCTCTCATGGTCGTTTGGTTAACTTGGTAGGCTCCCCGCACACTGCTTCGCATAACATCGATTCCCACGGGCGTGGGATCTGCCGACTTTTTGTTTTGTTTTACGCAGTGTGTCATATAGATGCTAGATACACAGACCAAAGTAGGGCAAATAGCCAAGAAGTGCTCTCGCATTAAAGAAATATAGCGAGTTCATCTCAGTGGTTAGTGGTGACTGTAGCAAGGAACAGCCGAGTGTAGAGAGAGAACCGAATTTCTCATCCAGTCTCGTATCCGCCGCACCGAAAATACCCTCCGATGGCAAATTGATGGTAAATTCGGGTGGCCTCCGGTGGCAAATTGATGGCAAATTCTTGCAAGTCGGATAGCAAGACGATCCAGATCCGATGCAGAGAAAGCATGCACCACCCGAAGGGCGCGGTTCACTTTCCTGAGCAGGGAGAGAACAAATTGCGTGGGCCGAGGGGAACTTTGGTGATGCCAGGGTGATGCCCGACTGCACGCCGCCGCATCAGACAGCATCACGATGAGCGCAAGATAGACAATAAATAGTGGACTTTGAAAGCGACCGCTACAGTGATCGCTTCTTGAAAGACAGTCCCACGCCAGCACAGCAAGTTTTCAGCACTATATCATAAGATGCTGTCACTGCTTGCCTCTCGATTCAAAAGAACTGAGGGTGTCGCTAGCAAATGCAAGCGTCGCCATCGTCAACGTGAGGCTCACAAAGCACGACATCACTTTTGCGAAACTGAAACAGCTGAGACGACACCCGCAAAGACGCGCTGACGGAAGCTGCTTAGCGCTCACGCGACTGGAAACAGACCGGATCTCGCAATTGCCATGGCATCGTCGGTGCATTCCTGGGCGCTCCAAGTATGGTTTCAGCGATTGGAAAGAAACAATCAAATGTAGTCGGAGTGGCCTTTTTCGACCATGCACCCGAACAAGCTGGCTATCTATGGAGCGCTCCGAAACGAGCACCCGATGATTGCATTAGTGGAACGGTCGGCGCTCGCGCTTTAACCTTCATTTATACCGCACGACTGCAAATATCTTCCATTGCTGACGCCTAGCTGTCTCATTGAGGAAGGGCACCCTGAGGACGTCGTACTTTCTGACGATTCACTCCACAAATTCTTTTCGCCTTTTGTCATTGGATTGAACGTGGCTATATATAGAAGGCCACCGCGCCGCCCTTATCGCTGAGATCGGGCACTCGGCACCGTGCACGTTATATAATAAAAAAAAGAAAAGAAAAAAAAAGTTGCAGTGGCTTAGCTAGGCTATGCCAGGATATACGTAGCGTTAGCAAAGGTTCAGCTGAGTATTCTTAGCTTTCCTGGTTGTCTCCTACGCTCAACCGCTAATTGCCAGGCAACTACTTCGGGATCCGATGAGTCAAGCTTCTCCGTTCTTCTGCGCTGTTGAGCAGCATTTGCGCTCTCCTTCTCCATGGCTATACCACACTGGCAAACGCCAGTCAGAAGCGCAGCGGCTCCAGCGCAGTGTCAGACGGCGACTGCACAGCGAGCGCGCGCCGGCGCCAGTGCGTCTACCACGGCTACGACGTCACTCCTCTGGAATGTGCAGACCGGCGGCGGTGAGTCGCGCGCGGCGGCGGCGGAGTGCGCGAGAGGTGCCAGCTCCGGTGGCTCCGGTGCGCAAGCCGTGTGACATCACTGATCCTTGCGCATGCGCAGCACGGCTCTTGATGTGCCGCGCGAAACGGGCTTGGCTAGGCCAGTGTAGCTAACGCTACAAAAAAAGGAACAGGGGTGGGGCATGAAATGAAACATTACAAAATTCGGGCCCTGACGCATTGCGCGGCTGGATGAGAGCCATCGGCACTCGCCTTTCCCATGTTGTTTTCAACCAGATGGGATTGCTGCTTAAGGCTGATTCACGCTATACGCCGACACGAGTGCGATTTTGGTCTGCCGACTGATGACGCGAGCAGTTTACAGGACGGAAAAAGGCTGTGGTCACGGTTTAAAGGAAGGAAAACGCTGTCGCCAACAGTCGGCAGACCAAAGTCGCTGCCGTGTCGGTCTGGTGTGAATTAGCCTTTAGTGGTCTGACGAGAAACGACGTACACTCGGTCTGTTGTGGTCGATGGCGGGCTAACAAAACGTTATCAACGTTAGCGTCGCGTCATTTTTGTTGCGGGGTTTACGCTGGAATTGTTCACTGCCGCCCTTCATGTTTCTCGGCGTATCGGTACGACGCTTCAGGCCGGAGAAGTAGCAGCCTCCAAGTCGAACCGCCTCCAAGCGGAGCAGCCGGAGCGGCAGCTGCCGCGGGGCGATGAACTGTCCTGGAACCCGACGCCCGCTCCGGCCGAGGTGTCCCCCGCGTGGCAGCCCGAGCAGTTGGTTGGCGTGTGTGAAGCCCCCAGCAAGGACGATCGAAACTGCCTCCAACCTGCGTTACTGGCGAGCATCGCGGCGCTCATGCTGACCCTGATCGGGGCCGCCTATTACGTCCGGGTGGTGTCCTCGGCCCCGTGTTCGTCGCCGGCCTGCCAGCGACACCGCGCGCTACTGGACGCCAACCTGAACGCGTCGGTACCGCCCTGCCGGGACTTCTACGGATATGTCTGCGGTCGCTGGGAGGCGGCGCATGGCCTGTCTGTCGGGGACACCATCTACAAAGAGTGAGTATGGCCTCCACCTTTCACTCTGCATTCCTACGGGGGAGGGAAGGCTTGCAGGGGAGGGAAGGCTTGTTTAGAGTTAATAACGTTTTTCTTTTGCAATGTTCTGAATAGGCTCTCTTGCGTCAGTTGAATTAGGTCGGCATTGATCCATAGCTTTCCATTTCGTTTTGCTCGTTACTTCGAACACTACGTAACTTTGGGTGAGTGAGGGTATATACAATTCTTAAAGATCAACCATAGCTCATTAATATGTAGGGAATCAGCTAAACACTCGAACGATAAGTAGCGTTCGTCCAACTGTTTTGAAATGTCTGTGTAGTTTGCTTTGTGGTAAAGATAAATTGTACGGGACTCACTAATTTTTGGGGGTGGAGAAGCAATAGCCAATCTAGTAACAACAACGTCATGGTCACTTATACCGGGAATAACACTAACGTTTAACACATAATCTGGGACATTTCAAAACAACACCCCTGCTGTCCCGCTCGTTATGTATTTTGTATTTGCGCAAATGAAACCTCTGTACCCGTGAATGATTACTGCCAGATGTGTGGAGCGAAGGTACTCAAGGTAAAGGTTGCTGAGATAGGTAAGGTCTACATTCCAATTTTCTCTCGCGAGGAAACTGGGATCATTTTTGACGAAATGGCTCGTGAAAATTCCGAGCTTAATGGAATAATAATTGCTGTATTTTAACGTCTCAAAGCTGAACAGAGGACTACTAAGTTCTTCACAGTAGTTGACTCGTGTACTTGTGACTTTGAAATGTCACGGCAGGGCTCAGCGATTGAAACGCGATACTCGGACCGCATGGCGGCCGGCGCTTTTTGCAATAGCTCTAGGTGATCGCTGTGGGTCTGAACCATGTCAGAATGCATCACAAAAACTCTCGCTTTCATGTGGGACGAAAATGTATCAGCTTGATATCCCCAGCGCCCACCTGTGGCGCAAGAAATTACGAGGCACCGACGCGCTCCTGGTGTCGAGTTTCAGTCGCAGCGCACTGTACACGAAGCTGATGGCAGCGCGATACAGTGGTGTTGCTTAGAGGCGTTATCATGACATGAGCGAATATTACTCCGGCATATGTAACTCCGGCCTTCACTGCTTTCCCTCATGTGTAAGTTACCTGCTTTCTTTCGCGAACATAGTTACCCGCAGCAGTGTGCGTTGTTGGGAGAGTTAGTAAATATTTGAATGTTAGAAACGAGCACAAAGATAACCGGGACGAGGAACCACACAGGACAGGTGGTTCATAGGAGATCACCTGTCCTGTGTACATCCTCGTTCCTGTCATTTTTGCGCTTATTTCTAACGTCCTAAATTACGCACAGCATACACAGCGACGGCTGTGAAATGAAGTGGCTAACAAGAGCAGAAACACACATAGCGAAACTCGGGGCGAATATGCACATTTTTTTTTATCGGAATAATTGGTTGCTATAGGCCGGCCGCTTCCGTGCATAATATGTTATGTTTTCCCGGTACCTGTGCTTACGTATTCTTTCACGAAACCTTGTAGCGCATGAATTGCTTTCTGGATACGGGACGAGACAGCTTCTTAAATTGAACATTACGTACTTGTATTCGGTAAAGGAGAATTCTAGAAATGTCGGTTGGCGTTATGTGCGAGCGCGCAGAGATAGAAAATGCACAAGTAACATGTTTACACTTTTTGGGATACACGCTCTCGCCCAGATTCATGACCAAAGTGGCGACTATGGCGAATAGGACGACAACTCCCCAACAAGGGCAGACCGCGGTGCAGAAAGCTGCCAGGCTGTATCAGTCTTGCGCGCACGTCCACACGCAAGACTTCAGCCACGTGAGCGAGGCACGGTCGTTGCTGGAAGACTGCGGCGTGCACTGGCCTGAGCTAACCAACACCTCACGCATTCTCCGCATCTTCGTCTCCATGGCTACCGCTTGGAGCTGGGCGAGCGTCCTCCAGTTCATCGTGCAGAGTAACGAGCGCGTCATAGTGAGGCCGTCGCCCTTCTTTTGGTCAGTGTTATCGGGAAGGCAGCGCATGCTTGAGAAGAGTGCCGGCGAAGATCACTACCGGATATACTTTGACAGCATGGTTGCCGCATTCGGCAGCGCCAGGACAAGAGCGTATTCCTACAGAGAACTCAGAGTGCTAGAGGACAAGGTGGTTCCTGCCCTGAAAGCTGCGCTCACGACACCGAAATGGACCACCCTGGAGGACAGCAGCTTGAACGAGATGGTGAACAAGACCCAGAACCCTCTCCAGAGTTCTGAATGGGAGAGCAGCATGCGGTCTAGCTTCAACTTCTCGGAAGGCTCGGTCTTATTCGTGAGCGTTGAGAACGTCAATTTCTTCAAGAGGTTCTTCGCGCTAGTCGTGAGCGAGAGCGAAAGCGTCATGGCCTATTACGTCGGCTGGGTGGTCGCGCAGGCTCTGTCATTGCTGACCAGTTCGGAAATCGTCACGAAGTACTTTGTGAGCGACGATGCCTTAGCGACCAGGGAACACGCGCTCTTCTGTGCAGACATCGCCCACGTGTACATGGGCTTGGCTTTCTACGCGGGTCACCTGAGCCGCGAAGTCACGAAGCGCGTGCTGGATGACATCCAGACCGTAGAAACCACCGTGCAGACGGCGCTTCGCATGCACCTCGGCTCGTCGCCTTGGTTCGCCGCCATTCCCGAGTCTATGCTGAAAGAAGCGGCACTGGTCAGCTCACTGCGACTACTGGAGACTCCAAACACCACGACGTTGGACAACATGTATCGTCTCTTTCCAGACATGGGTGACAACGTGTTCGACAACGTCCGTCTCGCGGCCGTGGCTCGCCGACTGACCTGAAGCCGACACATCCATGACGGAATTCGCGAGCCGTGGACGTGCGCGCTTCTCCTTCCACCCCGCCCACGGTCAGTTTGAACTTTTGCCCGCAGGTCCTAGAGAAGCCCTTCTACGAGCTGGGAGACCTGACGGCCGTCAAATACGCGACGCTGGGCGGCGAAGTGGCCGACGCCTTCTCTTCGGCCGCGTTCGCCGAAACGGCCGACAGGAAGCTTCAGCTGGCATTCACGCTCAAGTCGGCCTGCTTTTTCGGGAGCCAGGTGCTGTTGCGTCACCTCGAGCCGGAGCATATCGAGCTCGTGCGACGGGTGACTTCGCTCCGTCTGATATTGGGCGCCCTGGCGGAAGCTACCGACGGACGCCTGCAGACCGCCAGGCTTGCCGGCTACGAAGACTGGACGGACGTTGAGCTGCTTCTGGTCTTCTGGTGCTTCGTTCAGTGTGGTGGTCTCAACGGCCGCCGAAAGTGCAACGGGCCGCTTACCATCGTAGACGAGTTTTCGCGCGCCTTCGGCTGCAAACCAGGCGACCTTATGTACAGTGGACGTAGTTGCGCCATTGCGCGGTAAGCGTACACCGAGAGGAATAATGACGACGACGAAGGCGTGATTGGCGCTTGCTGTGTATAATATGTGGAATTGAGCGAATTATCAAGAATCGAGAGTTTGAAAATGGCGTCAACGACGTGCATCGCGGAGGAGTAAATGACCTGGAAAGATTGCTTGCAACCGCCGATCCTGCTATTTTTTGCGACGTGCTTTTCTTTACGTGCGGTGTTCTTGTTTTTGAAATTTGATTATGTAGCTCTACACATGCGTCCGCCAGTGTCACGTATTTGTTTCGGCAGGTGGCGGCTCCAGTTTCCTGCCGTTCGGGAAGAGGGAGCTAAGTTTTGGGAAATTACAAAGAAAACATTCAGTAGCAGCTGGTAGAGCTACTTTCCTACGGACGCAAAGTATACGTAGACGGAGTTTCCGATGATTAACTTTTGTTGTCTTGATTAATCGCACTTCTGATTCTCGTCTGATAATTATAAAGCAATATTGTACTCAACTAGTATTTCCACTTTCTTCTGAGTAATCATGTTCAAAATCAATTGTATGCCATTTCGGTGGGCTCTGTCATTACGTTCTTTGTTCATTGTGCTTCAGTATTTGACGTTCTTCTTTAGTGACGCGAGGATACGATTGACCTGTTCGCTTCAATAAATGACTATGCGTGGCAGCCAATTTGTTTTTGGCAAGGGTATAAACACGCACACGTGACAGCTATCATCAATTTACTACGTCGTTTTACCGCTATATAGCTGGTACGGTCAATCAACTCTGGTCGTTTTGATGCCCGCCGGTGCCGTCGTTGTAATCCCAAGATAATTTGCGAGAAATGTACAAAGAAACAAAAATCTCATTGTGCCGCAGGAATTCGAACTTGCGATCAACACATGGAGAGTCTGGAAAGATTCTACCTCTTAGCTACTCTGGCGACGCTACAACAGTGGAAAATACTGACCCTAGAAAGCGCGATTGCGCCAACAGCTGCCATTATTGCTAAACCCCGCTCTACATCTGCGTACTGGATGCAGAGCTGGCGTCCGCGCCTTCGTGATACGTCGCCTGTCCAGTTTCCGAGGCGGTCATAAATGAAAAAAATTAAGGCGAAAGCCTTAAATCTCTATATTTCAAGGTCGCTGTGAGGTACAGAAAAAGTGAGCTAGCTCGCCTCGCGCTTGCCTCGCGCTCGCGCGTTCGTCGTCTTCCACAGCTGGCTCCGACGCTAATCATCATGCCAGCGTTCCCATACTGCCCCTCGCACTCGCGCTGGGGAGGAGGAGGGAAATGACAGCAGCAGCTCAGGCGTTGAGGGAGCGCGGTGGCGGCGCTGGGGAGGAGAAGGGAAATGTCAACGGCGGCGCCCGTAGAACGTTCTGGAAACGGCGGCAGCACACTCGCAGCGCGCTCGCACGCCTTGTATGAGTCGCCGCCTGGGATCAGAGCTTCATTCCACAGTGCTATGGGTCCAACTATGCTTTCGCCTTCACATTCTTGGAAAGTTCTAAGCGTCCCCAGTAATTTTTTCTCTATTTAATGGCAATGATGATGATGTGGGTGTTGATGATGTGCTTTCAATATATGGCAATACCCACACGGGTGACGGGCCAGGAATCTGGGGGAGAGGGGTTGTTAATTGCAGTTGTTGTTGTGCCTTCAAAATATGACACGTACCCACAATGTGGGACGGGCCAAGAATCGGGTAGGTTTACGTTCAGTTAATAACTAACAATAAAGAAGTTAATAAAAAGATGTGACTGCGATTAAAATAGTTTTTGTGTAATAGAACAGTTAGACCAGATAAGTGGACAGTGAAACTTAAGAGAAATAATAAGAATATTGGTTGCAAAACTCTGAATGACAGTAATTTAAAATAATTACAATAGGAATAGTAAGGAAAGTAGGAATTATTATCGTATGCGTCTTATTTCATGGTTGAAAGCACTCACTGCGTCCCTGTGACCGTGAACCCAGTACCGTGGCACCAAAAGAGAGTAATAATTCAGCACTTAAATTTAAACCAAGTTTACTAAGTGGCGCTTCAAGAAGTCTTTTCCTTTGTAATATAAACCGACGACAGTGTAAATATAGTTTCTGTTTCCTGGCGGAATTGGCAAATGGGCGATATAACGAGAACAGACCTGTGTAAATATAGGTTTAGCTGGGGAATACCGCATAGTAACCTGGTAATTATACCCTCTAATTGTCTCGATGGACAATTCCAGTGACCTTACCAGGGAAACTTGAGGTGTTTGAGTTTTGTCGAGATTCTTATCGATTCGATGGAATCTCTGCGTATTGAAAGTTATCAGTGCCTAATCGCTGTGATGTATGCCGATACTGGGAGAGTAGAAATTATTGATTCATACGGTGATGCTCGCGCTAACGCGTCGGCCATTTCATTTAAATATAACCCGCAGTGACCTGGTATCTATAATAACCTAATAAAGTTTAGCTGCGAGGGAACAACTGATAGGAAAGCTTTTAGAACTGGTGAATTTGATGACGTTGTTATTGAAGTGCAGATGGAAAGAGAATTTGTTGTAATCACAGCAGCCACTGCTTTCAAAGGGAGTTTACGCCGTGTAAGAACCATCGCCAAAAGCTCAGCTTCAAATTTCGGAGTGAGATATGGAAGTATTAAAGAAAATGACCAGCCAAGTGAAGGTGAGAAAATACCTGCACCCGCCTTATCCTCACACATTGAAGCGTCCATAGCTATTAAGGTGTTAGTTTGTACGTGCGCGAGGTGATCTTGCAAACGGCTGTTTAAATACTTGAATGATTGAAATTTGGGATTTTTTGGGGGGAAATGTCATCATATTATGTCATCAAAACATTCTGATTTGAATAATTTGATAGAATTACATTTCGGTTAGGCACATTTAAAAGTCCTAATTTGCCTCTGCACAAAAAAAAAAAAATCTGTGAAGTTTGAAATCGAGGCCAATGTCCGAGAATAAAGATGATGATGATGATAAACCTCTGTCATGGCTCGTACCCGCTAAGGGGGATAGGCCAGGAATCGGGCGGCAGGAGGTAGCTCAAGAACATTTTTGTTTGGAAACGAGAAACGCAAAGAGAAAGAAAAAACCAAAGAAGATATTGTGATAACTAGACTAGTATGCGAGCGAGTTGTCGGACTAACTGAAGAGTGAACTTTAAGAGAGGTTACAATCAAGGAGAGAATAAATACAATGTTAATAAAAAGTTTAAGAAACCACTTTCAGTGAAAGAAATTCTGATCTGATAGGTAGAATAAAGCTACAATAATTAGCAGGGTAATCGTTTTGTTTCAGTTAAAGAATGGAACACTGCGCAACAAACGTCTCTGACTATATATAGCCTGGTGTCGAGACCCCAAATGATAGTATTACCGGTACAATTGATGCTAATCCAAATTTGCAGAGTGGAGCTTCGAGTAATATCCTTCTCTGGTTTGAAAAAAATGAGCTTGGTTGAAGGAACGCGTCTGCTTCGTCTTCATCAGAATGTTTCTTCTAGCGCTTGTCTTGTTCTAATGGTTACCGGATGGCACTGATGTCATCTTGTTTGCTTCAAGGATAGTGTGACGCCAATTAATGGGATAGCTCAAGTATAAATTTTGAGAAATTCCGAGGGAATCCAGCACTAAGAAACTGAAGGGTTGTTTTAGGGGAGAAACCAGTGGTTAAGTGCGGATAGGTAAGAGGAGGAGTAAAAGCCGAGTCTTTCCACTTGACCAACGGGAGGTTCAACTTCCACAAACTGAAAATGACTCACGCTTATTTTATTTCTCAAAAGGAGAAATAAAATACAACTTTCGCTCGCTCGCGCCAGCGAAAATTGCCCAACAAACACCGCGCGAAACAGTCTATAGCTCACTGCGTATTGTGTATTTCACCGGCCATAGCGTCATGACTTCGCGTTACGGGCGAAACTATTTTTTGTAGGCACCGATGATGTACAACTTAAAGCGTACAAAACAAAAGGTCATAAAGTATGGTTTAGCGTACAAACGTACCAATTTCTGCCTTTCATTGATGTGTGCATGCTAGTTTGTATATATGGAAGCCTACATCGCACAATATGTGGCACTTGGTCGTAAAACGTAAGAACTCAAGCAGAATTTTTCACACATTGCCTGTATTAGCCAAATCTATGTGGTTAGACGCGGAATTTTTTTTTAGTCGGATGACCGTTTTAGGAAATCGCGAGGCTACAAGATAAATTCGGGTACTGGGTTGTCTGCATGATCCGCCACTGTGTGGTGCCCCGTGATCTCCATCGCTGAGACTCCGAAATTCCTGTGAGCACACGAAATATGACGTCAGCCACTGCGTCCAACCAACCGATATCGTGATCAATGTGACGAAACAAATTATAAACCGGAGTCTGAATCGAAGCAACAAACTCACGTCTACGTATTGTTTTGTACCTAACCTGCGAATTCACAGGTATGATTTTATTGTATTTTATTTTACCTTTTGTATAAAACAACTCTGTTAGTTTAGCACGCAGGTATCAAGATTCTAAAAAGAAAATTTCGCAGAAAGCGCCGTAGATGACTGTCAAAGTAGGCGAATAGCCTTATGCGGTCCGCAGAAATCAAATGGACACACTAGCAGCGCTTCCGAAATATACTGCTGCCGTCGATAACAGTAACTGATGATAGTGGCCCAACTAATGTTTTGGTAGATGGCATGACAGCGTGACGCCGCCGACGATGGCGTGACGACAACGGCAACACGACCAACACGGCACGGCAACAGAATCAGGTCAGCGTGACACCAACGCTGCGACGACGCCGGCATGAGGACAACGGAGTGGCAAGTTGACAACGATGACGAGACAATGGTAGTGCTCCCGCGTTTTCTTCTTTGCTCGTTTACGTCGGGGAGGCCAGACACTCCTCCGACTACTCGCTGTAAAATCGCGCAGATCCCACGCGCTGTGGGAGTCGGCCTAAGCGAAGCTGCGGTGAACGGGCAAGACGAAACGTCGCATTTCGGCAAGAGATGCGCAGCGGTATTCGGCGACGCAGCCATCAGCCCACGTGGCAGAGCAACGTGACACAGCGCCCACCACCGACCACGACATCTAAACCTTCAGGCGCCGCACAGCTCTCGCACGAGAGAGTCTGACAGAGCTAGTTGGCGTTTGACGACGAACGCGCACCTCAACTCGGCTGCGCGATAGCACGTGCTCTTAGCAGCGGAATTCCGGCCGCCGACCACGAAAACGGGCGAGAGAGCCAAAGCTATTTGCTTTAATACGTTGCAAGGTGGTGAAAAGAATGACCTGCGTGCCATTTGCCACCACATTGTTTTAGAGCGCAGCTCTTAGGCGCCTGTTCCAGCGGCGAGCGTCGGCGTCGTACCTCGTAACCGAGCGAACGAGCACAGCGAAAGATGAGAGCGAACGCGGAGTGCAGTGGGCGACGAAAGACGTCGAAAGCGAAGATGGCGCGAGGAGGAAAGCGGAGGAGGGGGGTATGGCGAAAGCCTGAGAAAAAAAGCGTAGTGCCGCGCAAGACGGACTAGGGCGACGATGGCTACGAGATGGCGCCAGAGTAGTGCGCGTCGTTAGGGTGCCTCGATGCGCTCGCTCGCTCCCGCTCCGCTCGCGGGGGCGCGTGCATCGAGGCCCGCTACGCGTCGTCTGTTCACCAAAGCACTGCGTTTAAGGGGAGGTATGTCTGCGGCGGCTGCGGTAATTAGCGCCCACGCGTCAGCCCGTCTCGCGAACTCGCGCTGCGTCTCGCGACTGTCTCGCGCTGCGTCTATCGAGGCAGTCGCGCCACACTTCGCTTCGTATGGCACGTGCCGCACGAGACATTGTCCGCGCTAGCCAATATATCTCGAAATGAAAACACGCATAGAGATGCGCTCAAATTTCGCATTAGGGAGTATCGCAAGCGCCGGTGATTTTTTAAGGGATGCTCTCTCTCTCTCTCAGCAAATATATATATATATATATATATATATATAGAGGCTCGCTGGTTTTGTTTCAAACAAGGAGATCATTGGCTTACTTATGCTTAGAGGATGATAAATTCTGTTAATGTTACGTCAGCTTGTCCACTTATAACTGTCGTCAGGTGGGTTTGAATTATGCCAATATATTTTCTTTTGCTGCGTTTACTCTCGCGTTGCAGTTTATTCCATAAAACACAGACATTGCTGCGTACGGGCAGTCATATTCCTGGAATAGCAAAGAGGACAATACTTGAGAACTTTCCGGCAACAATCATGCTTATTTCCGCTCGCCGAGTGATTAGAGGCTTCGAAGTGCGAATAAGTGATCGTCTTGATTTCTTCCTATGGCAAAATTAGTGTCAAACAAAACAAGTATATAGATACAAATGAATCAGGACTACGTTTTTAGTTCGGCGCTGTGGTTTAGCGATTCCGTAAAACCATGAAGTTCATGCTCCCCATTGAATGCAGTCAGTGACGACCTAACGAATACAATAACAAAATGTTATCCGCAAACATTGGCACACTGCGTGTCTTTACACGTGCTCTCTTTCGTTTTCTTGTTTATTTTTATTGAAGGCTGCGTGAGCTAATTGCTGGGCCCAGTTAAGACAAAACAGCGATGCATGTTAAGCAAATGTAGACTTAACCGGCCAGTGGAAATGTTCTAAAAGCTTGAAATCCCAGCCACAGTCCTTCCGACGCGGAAAGTCTGAATAGTGTCCCCGGTAACCAAATGGCCGTTGCAGTGGTTCCATGTGTTACGTTCCCTTCGCCTGTACACCGCGTAGTACTCCATTATTTTAGTCATCTTCAACAGCAAGCAAACTTAAGAAGGCGTTTGTAAGCACAGCACTTGCGACAAGTAGAACTCGAGAATAAATTCATAACGCAAATATTCAAATATTCAGTGCTGGTCGCCCCTCTCTAGTTTGCGATTGTTTTCTGCGAGGGGAGGGGGATGGTGGACAGGAGCTTGTTATTCGAGGCTGAATCTCAGCACGCAGGCAAACACAAATATTGTTTTTCCAACAGACTAACGCCTTGAATGAGTGATGCAGAGCGGGTTTCCCAATCCTCTATCTCTCTTTCGTTTTCTTGTTTATTTTTATTGAAGGCTGCGTGAGCTAATTGCTGGGCCCAGTTAAGACAAAACAGCGATGCATGTTAAGCAAATGTAGACTTAACCGGCCAGTGGAAATGTTCTAAAAGCTTGAAATCCCAGCCACAGTCCTTCCGACGCGGAAAGTCTGAATAGTGTCCCCGGTAACCAAATGGCCGTTGCAGTGGTTCCATGTGTTACGTTCCCTTCGCCTGTACACCGCGTAGTACTCCATTATTTTAGTCATCTTCAACAGCAAGCAAACTTAAGAAGGCGTTTGTAAGCACAGCACTTGCGACAAGTAGAACTCGAGAATAAATTCATAACGCAAATATTCAAATATTCAGTGCTGGTCGCCCCTCTCTAGTTTGCGATTGTTTTCTGCGAGGGGAGGGGGATGGTGGACAGGAGCTTGTTATTCAAGGCTGAATCTCAGCACGCAGGCAAACACAAATATTGTTTTTCCAACAGACTAACGCCTTGAATGAGTGATGCAGAGCGGGTTTCCCAATCCTCTATCTCTTCTTCACGACAAGCGCGTCATGTCCTTGATGAAGGTGACCGGATGGCGTGCACTGGACATGATGGACCTCTCCGGTGGCAGGTGCGGGTTGGTACTCGGCGTGTGCACAGAACAAACTCGCACGAACACTGCAGTTGCCGCGCCCCCCAACACGACCGCCACCAGCGTCAGGTACCAGTAGTGCTGCGTGACAGAGAACGCCCAAGGCTCTTTAGTTGTGGTTTAAACTTGCATGTGTGCCTAACCAAGAACGTTACCACGGCAACAGTAGGGGAGATGCCCTTACGCAAATAAATAAAATAAATAATCAAAATTGGATAAGGCGGAATTGGCTATTAAACGTAGTTAGCCAATTCCGGCAAATGAAACGTAGTCAGCCAGATGAAACACGGTAGCTATGAATATATAGTTCAGGAATCAATTGGCAATGGGAATCAAGGTACTGACGAGTCAAAGAAAACGTTGGAGTCGAGGAGAGCTTGTGAAAAAGCTGTGAGTCAGCAGCGCGGATGGAATGAAATATAGAAGCAAACGCTTCGTTGGGAGGACTTAAACCTATGAAAAAGGAGGGAAGGGAAGGAGGGGGGGGGGGGGCGGCTTTCGCGGAATTTCGCGCAGTTTTTATCGCAGTGACGAACCGCAGCCATATCGTACCACAAGTGCGCTGCCCATGCCTGCGCCGCCAAAGACGAGTCGCTTGAGCCTGGAGAGTAGACCCTCGGCGTCGATGAGGCGGCACTTTTGGAAAACGTCGCAGTATCCCTGCAGGTCGTAGCACGGAGCGCCCGGTTGCATGCGTCTGCCGCAGAAGTCGCGCATGCGCTCGAAACTGCACGCCTCCTTGCATTCGCTTCCCGGCACTGCACGTAGCGAGCGCGCAAGGAGGGAGTCTTTCTAGAGAAAGCGTTCCTTCTGCGGCAACGCTTCCATGCTCAGAATACCGAAAACGCAGAAAGTCCAGTCATTTTGGTAAGTGTTTGACGACCCGAATAAAAATTTGGCCATTAAAAATCAAAATCTTTGTGTAACCCGACGCATATTGTTAATTTGAAATCTCGCGCATTTTTTTTTTTTTTTTGATAGAAGCTGCCGAATATCTAAATTTGAAGAAGCCGGAGGATCAAGTTTATTGGGGAATACGAACAGGTTGCGCAACACCGTAAATTGCATTTACCAGGACGTCCAAAAGAACACGGAGAACAGCGATCACGAGATCATGCTGACACTTGGCAATAAAAAGAATGCAGTATTTCGCCGGGTCCCCGAGTTCGCACAGTGCGTTCGAGGCGCACACGCACCGTTCTCTCGGCAGGCGATGAGGCACATGTCCTCCATGCTCAGGTATGACCCGGTCAGGTAGCAGTCGACCAGGTTGTACAGGCGGCAAACGGACTGACTGCACTCGCCGGCGTCGCACAGCTGAGTGGCGTGATTGCAGAGCGTGCCGTCGGGCTTCCAGTCGGACGGAGGGCACTCGCCGCTTATGCCGCTGGTTGACCGCGGTCAAGGACAGCACGGCGGTATAAGAGCGCGACGGAGAGTCGGTCAGAATGTGGTGCTTCACTTTTGCAACTGTCTGTCACTGCCAGTATAGAGTTTGCGTGGCGTACACCCTATCGTCTACTGAAGCTACCAATATGCCTTTCATAATTAGTTCTTATAGTGATAACCGATTATTTACACGCCTCAAAACCCCATTATACGATCAAGTTACACGGGTACATGTCCATTTGGAGAAAATGACCACCTCTCATGTAAATAATTGTCTAGGTACACAAAGATACGCACAGATGTATAACATCGCGGGGGGTTCGTTGCGTTGGCTTGTTCGTCCTCGACTGCACCGTCACCTCGTAATCTTAAAATGTACCTCACGGGTGCTTTTCAGCGTCGGTGATGATACAACAGCAAAAAGTTTATTAAACAACTTATATACTGTACTACGTAAATCGTGCTTCAAGGATGATCAGAAAATTATTTGCCTATCGTTTCTGGTTTAATTTGGAATGTGTAGAAGTCAGTGTCTACGAGCTCAGAAAAAGGGTCTGAGGAGCCATTATCCATGCTGTAGATAGTCAATTATCACGCCAGCGAAATAACCACTTTTTTTTTCTGTTAAATGCAATTGCACCCGTGCTAGTGATGCGGCATGCCGCCGTTTCGCCCTGCCTTCCTGCTAGCTTTTGACAAAATATCTCTAAATGCTCACAAACTACCTGAAAGCAAAAAAAAAAAAAAAAAGTCACTGGCAGCATGCGCTTGAATTCTGAAATCACTTGTGCGTATTTATTTGATTCCAGTGCACCTGTAATCTTTCGATCCCGTGCACTCCTGCAGGTGGTGCAATGCTGAGACCCCGATGGCTGTGCACACAGCGGTACTTCATAGGCACGCACGCACACTCGGAGAATCGACTTCGAAAATGGCGTAGCAGATCTTTAAAGCAGTACTGCTGATGCATTTTCAAAGCTGTAGAAATTGTATACCACTCGCTTCTCGCTTGTATTAACGATGACGCTTAATAGTCTGAACGTTGAGAAGCACTATATTTGAAGGGATACTAAACTTGGCCGTCCGAAACAGTGCATTTAGTCTCATCGACATTATCGTGATGTCATGATGCAGAGCGGGATTCGCTGACGTCATGCAGAAATAAGGCGATGTTTGCTGACGTTGCTTACCAAGAAAAATAAACACGTGGGCGGTGCGCATTCCTTCTGGATGCACTCACGTGCAGCCGTATAGCGTTCGCAGGAACGAAGCGAGTCAACGTATCATGACGTCATCAATGCATCCACCTGCTGGGTACCGAACCCGGGACTTGTTTGTAGAATCGAGTATTGTATTATTTATGTCGCTATGACACTTTTTACGTAGCTCCGATGGTTTGGACCTTCAATTCAGTCCGAAATGTCATGTTCGTTGAAAATGTTGCAGATCGATGGTGGCTTTCATGTTGAATGACGCAACTTGATTCGTATACTGACGCAAATGTGCGAGAAGGATACGTGCAGTAGGCCTCGAAGGTGCAGTCCTCTTCAGGCCTGCATGCCACCGACGTGTTGTGGAAGCGGCAGTCGGCGCTGCAGCACGCTCCGTTACTGGGGCTGCGATTGCAAAAAAAAAAAGAAAAAAAAAATCACCGGCCATTACGATACTCCCTAATGGGAATTTTAAGCGCAGCTGTTTAGGTGTTTTGAATTCACTATATATTGTGGTAAAGAATTCTGAAAGGCAGGATCCTCTCAGCGTTGGTGCTGAGCATCTGCTCAGGCAGCTCGTTTAGCAACGACGGAGTGTCGAAACTGAGGTACAAATTTAACTATTTATTGGGCGAACCTGTGCCCAGCAAAACAAGTAGCACGGAAGCACAACGATAGCGGCGAGCCGAGTCGGCGATCGTCGAAAGTCTGATGTGCGGGTCAAGCGCGTCGGCTTTTATACACGATTCGTCGAATGTTCCAGTCTAATCGCTGGTGCCCGCGTGGCTCCCAGAAAATACTACACAATTTGCGTCGCGCATACAATCAGATTCCAAAAAAGCTTTGGTGACAACAGCCAACGGATAGAACTATCGATAACGTTCGATAAACTTCTGATACATGCAGGCGCGTCGTGCGTCGAGGGATAACGTTTAACATTTGTTAGCCGGTGAAAAGCAGTGACCGAAGAAAGAAAAGGAAGTGAACAGACGACGCGTGGTACTCTGGCGCCATCTCGTAGCGATTGTCGCAGAACACGTCTTGCGTGGCGCTACGATTTTCTGCTCACAGTTTTGAAATGCCCTCCTCTTCCGCTTTCCTCTTCGCGCTCTCTTTGCTTTCATTCCCCGCTGCGCTCCGCGTTGCTCTTTCATCTTTCGCTGTGCTTGTTCGCTTGTTACGCCGCCGCCAACGACGCCGCCGCCGCTCGCCGTAGGAACAGGCGCCTAAGAGATGCGTTCTAAAAGTGCATGCTTCGCTTGACACCCTTCCACTTCTCGGAGGAAGCTATGTGCAGTCGAGTTGTCCTGAGTCTTCAATAATATCTCTTCTCTAGAGTCTTTCAAGCATATCTCTGGAAAGCAGTAAATGATTGGTGGTGCTGCGATAGCAGCGCACCTCGCGCGTGATAAATAATTCGGCGACTGGGCCTTCCAGAGGAAATGGCCTTGTTTCTTTCAATGTCTTGTGTGGAATGATATGCAGATAACTTTCATAGTATATACTATAGGAGGCTATGCGAGGGCTTGGTATGTTTACTTTAGAATTCTAAACTATTGTTTTGGCGAGACTCACTCGGCATCACGCACCGCAGAGCAGCACGTCATTGTAAGTGTACGTTTGCTCCTCAGGTTCCCACTCAATTCAGTGGCGCCACCCTGACCAGTTGGACAGAGGTTCCCGTCGTTAGTAACGACGTGATGGCGACCTTAACGCTGTAATGGCCGCTTTTCGCTTGCGGGCGTTCCCAGTTTTGTTGTATTGTTGTTCGCGCAAGCAGCGTAACAGGTGTAACAGGTGTATCGTAATGCAATAAGAACTACTATGCCGGCGAATGCTACTAATATGCCGGCGAATGCTACTACTAAGAAACAGTGCGCTGGTCACGTCAGAGAAGTAGACGTGTCTCAAATTCGAGTCCTAAGTTGTGCCGGGCCTAGATATACTCTTCAATATCGAGAAGGGGTAGGTAGATATGTGCCGTATTTGAGGCAGAAAGTTGGCTAGTTGGAATTTAGACAAAGAAACGGTCTAGCGCGTAAAGAAAAATCGGAAAGAGCGCAGAGAAAGAAGACGACTGGATAGGTAGGACGCCGGTCGTTGTACTGTGGAAGACCCGCGTTCTATCTATCCAGTCATATTTTTTCTCTGCGCTCTTTTCCGTTTTTTCCATTACGAGCTGGACCGTGTCTTTGTTTTGACGGGTGTCGGCCACCAGTAATGCCAACTACTTTAATGGTTCTGCAGAGAAAGTCGGGTAAAAGGCACGCCGATGGTGGTCGTGCACGAGCACTCACCTGCACGCGGCTCCGGGCTTGAGCGTGCACGGCTTGCGGTTGATCTCTCCGTGCTCGCGTGCATAACAGCACACGTCGGCGCCACAGTCCTGGCGCTCGTAGCCGCAGTCGCACTCCTCGTTCAGTTCGCGGATGGAGTTGCCGCAGAACGGGCCTTGGGGCTCTGCGCATGCGTGGCAGGTAACACTCGCTGCATTTGGGTGTTAGGCTAATTTTATTAGAAATTGACTTTTTGCGAAGTTCATTTCTGTAGGCTACCCTCAAAAGCTCCGCGGCCGCCAAGTAATCTCGTTCACAGACAGCATTTTTAACACAGGCGCGTTAAAGAAAGCATTCCGGAGTTTTACTTGCCAAAACCACGATGTGATTATGAGGCAGTGGGGGATTCAGTATTAATTTCGACCACCTGGGATTCTTTAACGTGCACCTAAATCTAAGTACACGAGCGTTTTTGCATTTTGGCCTCATCGAAAGCAAGCCCCCGTGGTCGAGCTCAAACCCGCGACCTCGAGCTCAGGAGCGCAACGCCATGGCACTGGGTTCCCGCAGCGGGTTCTTTGCTGTATGAGCATCTCCAAAAGATATTTCACGGCAGCCAGCGACGGCTCAGAATTTAAAGCATTATGCGTCTGTCGCAATAGTAGAAACATTAAACCCTTAACCGTTTTATTAGTTTGACAATTTCTGTGCCCAAACTGCTGATTAAAAAAAAAAATTGATATTGAACATTTTCCTTCTAAAAAATAAGTTCTCGGTGTTGAAAAAAAATTGAAGCACATACTAAGTCAAATTAGCACATTAAAGTTTATTATTGCTCATGATAAAGGAGGCCATGCAACTGCCTGATGGTAATCAACAATAAAAAAGCAGATCAACAGCGCTGTTCGGAAAGTTTTATCGAGTCATCAGGCAATGTTATATTGAACGCCTTCGTGGGGATGTCCTTCACAGCGATGCGCCGCCAATGATGCGCTCTCGCAATAGTGTCTTCTGAGCAGTCTTCTTCGTCTGATGAGCTCCTAATTTTGCAGTCATCGTTATTGTTTCGCTTCCGAGAAATGAAGTAAACTTCGGTTTCTGAATCATTATCGTCCAAAGAGCTGGACGACGGCGAAATGCTCATTTTCCGCGACGACGGACCAGAAACACATGCGTCGCCTCCACTGGACGCCATTTATTTAAACACAAGTTTCCCCCCAAAGAAAGGTGAAAAGGCGGTTGAAAAAACATAAATCACCTGCCCAGTGCTGCCATCTGCGAAGCGACACACCAGCTAGCCTGCAAGCGAGCGTGTCTCGGTCAAAACGCCCAAAAGGAGATATCACCTCGAGCGGACGAGCTACACTCGTCGAAAACGTCTTTGGGACAGTTCAGCAAAGACGAGCTGTGCTCGTCCGAAACGGTTGGGGTTAAAGAGGTGGAACCAGACCGAAGGCTTTTATTAGGCGAGGTCACAAGCAGCACCCGCTGAGAAGTTGAATTCGGCACCACCAGAGGCGGCTGCGAGGTTGACAATAGCGTACGTGCGGGCGCGACGAGGCTGTGGACAGTGTGAATGTGTTGCATATGACAGCGACAATACTTCTTCGCTGATGATCTGACGGAGGCGCGTACTGGTGAGAGCCAAGAGACGGGAATGTCGCATCTTGATCATGAAGCTCCTCCCGTATAATGGTGCTAATGAGAGTCCGTTGCTCACGTACATCGACCTCGCCGGCAAGATGTGCAATGTCGTAGGGACGTGGTACCCTAAGGGAACGAAGCTCGTCAAGCTGCTGGCATGTAGTGGTGATGTCACTAATGGACGTGGGATTTTGAACCACCACGACATTAAATGCGATGGGG
Organism: Dermacentor silvarum; assembly: GCF_013339745.2. Classification (NCBI taxonomy): domain Eukaryota; kingdom Metazoa; phylum Arthropoda; class Arachnida; order Ixodida; family Ixodidae; genus Dermacentor; species Dermacentor silvarum. The sequence goes on along the minus strand of NC_051159.1, from coordinate 161,222,939 downwards.
CCGATTTCCTTCACGTGGCGAATGCGTTCTGCTTCCGTCATGTTGCTACTGGCGTGTCGGCAAATCGCCAAGGCGTCTTCAATGTACAAAGTGTGCGACTCGACTTCGTGTTGGCAGCGGTCGGCGAGCTCTTTTTTTTTTTTTTTTGACGACATCAGATCGGCTGGCAGTAGTGCAGAAGATCTGTCGGGTCTTCTGCGTAATTGCAGCACATCTGTGTTTGTGGTTCAGGAACCATGTTTTCGCTACGTTGGTGAGGTGACGTTTAATAACTTTTGATGGTCGTCTCACTTGTTATAGTCGCTGACTCTCCTGTAGTTTTCGATCCAGTCCTCAATGCCGTCACCCCGGAGTCCTGCGAAGACCTGGCGATTACGCTGACGACTATTGACAGTCCTAACTGGCACGCTTGGGGTTGCAGTAGCTGTAGGGTTAGTAGAACCAGAGCCGCTGGAGCCCCACATTTCGGTTGTGGGCGGGCGCACCCGGTGACCCGAGTGCAGCTCCAGGGAGAACGGGAAGCTGGCACTGCTCTGGGATAGAAGAGATCCTCCGCCACTTAAAAGGACGGAACCAGACCGAACGCTTTTATTATAGGCGAGGTCGCAGATAGCAGCCGACAAGAAGGAGAAGAAGATCTTGGATGATGATTATTATATACAGATGAAAACGGTGAGAAGTGCTAAAAGCGCTAACAATATGTAGTAACAGTTGTTGGTTCGTATGTTCACTCAAATAATATCACAAGCTGCCAGGGTCTCTGAGTTGGGTTTACAGTTATATTACTTCTTGCGTTTATATTACACTTAGATATTTCATACCTATAGGATGAAACTGTTGGCAAGAAATTGTTAACAAGAGCGGCCACTTAGGTGAGAAAGAGAAAATAATCTTTGTCGATGAGAACTTTCTTTGCGCAAAAGGAATTCTTTTTTTTTCTGCACGTTACTGTAGTCTGTTTGAAACACACAGTATACATTTCGTATTTCTTAAGCCAATCCCTATATTCAAGGCGGGTCAGCTGCAATTGAATTCTCCTGCGAAGCACGAGGTCGCGGGTTTTATTCCCGATCTTGGTGGCTCCATTCTGACGGGGCTATAATACTCAAATGCGCTCCTCTAGTGCGTTAAGAGACCTCAGGTGGCCAAAATTAACCCGTTGCTATCCACTATGGAGCCTCTCACAACCGTATTTTCGCTTTGGAACAATGAACTCCATAAATCAATCTATTTTGTATGTGATTGGGAAATGACTCAAACAATGATTAAAGGTCCTTGGTTTCTTGCAAAGGGCAAGCGGAGGACGGGCGTATTATTGTAACTCTTAAGGTGAGAAGGCAATCGCTCGTGAGAGCTCTGCGTCATGTGTCAGGGAGTGAACCTCACCCTGCAGGCAGTTGGGACGGGACCCGCGGTGCGTGAACATCTGCACCAGGACGGCCGATATGTTGCGCACGCTACACACGGAGAAGCGCCGGTTGTTGGGTTTGTTGCCGCGCGTAGCGCTGGCGAACATGATGAAGTTGCCGCCGGTGCCGTCGGGGACACAGTCCGGAGGCATGTCGTGCTGCACGGATGGCACCCACGAAAGTAAGGGCGTGCGAATATTTGAAATTCAGTAATGAAAGCTCGCTTGAATAATTACACTCAAGATCTCAACTTCTACTGATGGTTACACTATAACTTGAACATAATATTACATCTTACGTATAGCTCGGAAAGAAAGAGCACACGCTCTCTACAAGGGAGCAAAGGAAAATTGCTCCGAATCGACGCGTGAAATTCGCTCATAGGAAGCCTTGATACATTTTACATGCCGATCGAGTGTCCATTAAAAAAAAATGCGGTTCGTTTTTTCGGGTGTTATGCTAGTGCCAGTACTAGTGTCAGCGTTATGTGTACAGACGTCGTTTTGGGGTACATTTGTGGCAGACGTTGGCAGAAGTTGTTTAGTAGGTGCTCTGTGGCTATATTCCCTAACCCTGCATACTATCGAACAAACTAAACCGACGCAAAGCCTTCTATTGCTTGGCGGCGTTCATTTATTCCCTTAGCAGCTGCATAAACAAAGCGAATGAGGACACACCGGCGCTCCGAAGTTATGCCCTAGCTCGTGGGCAAAGGTGATTTCGGAGACCCGCTGCGGCACCCGCATGTTCTTGTTGAGAAAGGTCACCACGCCCGTGTTGAGGCTCAGCCTGCCGACGTAGCCCGTGGTGTCAGTGTCGAGCACTACGCCTCCTCCGGATTTGAACTGCTCGCATATGCCGCCCGAGAAACCTGCGTGCGTGCGCATGTAATGTTGTGGTGGTTGTGCTGATTCAAGCCCGGTTAGCCCAGTGGGTTCGACCGGAAGTCGTTCCTCCCGAGCTTCTCTGACGTTGACAACAGAAGGGTTCAGTAAATGTTCATCAAGACGGTGCCTCGAAGGTACAAAAGCATCAGGCATACGACTCCTGTCCTGTCCATACTGCCTCCTTTGGGAAACATAACGTGAGGGAAGGCTTGTATGAAGAAGACCTGTCATCTGCATGCTACCAAGACGAGCAGTTCCTTTCTCGTCAAACTGGAAGCACATACGAAGTATTTCATATATCACACGCCTCAAAACGTATAGTACTAAGCCGGGAAACAGAGTTCCGTTTTGACACGGGAGTCGGCCCCAATGATTGAGTTGCAGAGCGCGAAAACAACCATATCGACGTGTGGTTTCGCTGATGTCAGCTGTGCAGGGACCGGGTTCACATGATGGCGGTATTATCAGGAGCATGGCGCGATTTGTGAGCTATAAGCGGTCGTGAGATTTGACCGACGATTACACGAGATCATATTGCTATTCGTTACAATAATACCCGTGTCACATGGTCAATCTGAATTGTAGATACATGCCGTCAGCTTCAAGTACACTCAGTCACCAGTTGCGTGGAGCAACATTTATTGAGAGTGAGAACAGTGCAATTACAATTTATTCACTCGGGGAACAGCTGTGGGTTTCGATAATTCAGATTGAACAATTCATTATAAATTGAACTGTATCATTGTTAACGACTATATCAGCGGGCCTGTAAAACAGGCGTAAATAAGCTAGGCAGAATTGCCTGAAGAGGGGCTGGTGACAACATGGACGACATAATGAGTGGCCGAAGTTTGTCAGCTAGGGAGGGAGTTCCATAAAATTTCAAATCATAACGTAGGTAAAAAAGAATAGTTGCATTTGATTACAGAACATCACTGACTTTTTTACGCCGCCTTTTCACATAATCGATTATGGCCTGTTCCTACATGGAAAAGGAAACCGTCTGTATATGTGCGCCTCTTTTCTTCTTCACAACCACACTCTCTACTATAGGTGCGCGTGCTCAGAGCACCCGCTGCTGTGGTGTGCTACCATGTGCTACACACCATCGGGTTCAGCCATGTAGGCGAGGCCCAGCGTCCCTCCTGGGAAGTCCCGGTGGGTCCACAGGTACGAAGCGCAGAAACCGTCGTGGTTCATTTTGGACAGCTCGTGCAGCGCGTGGGGAGCGTCCAGGCTGTCCTGGCAAAAGGGGTTCGTCTGCATCGCCGACCCCTCACACACGCTGGAGTCGTTGATCTGTATGACACGAACAGAGTGGCACAAACGCGCTGCCTGACCATCTGAAAAACGCTGAATATGCTCAAAGAAAGTTGCCTAATGGGGCTTCACTTGTCAAGAGCATGAAGAGGGTACATGGAAAATATTTTTTTTCTTTCACTTCGTGTAGTTCGAGTTATTTGCGCTATCTTTACTATTAAATGAAAATACAACAGTTAATAAGGCCACCGAAAAATGAACGAGGTGCGCGAAACTCCGCTCGTAATATGGTGACGTAATTTATACTATAGCAGTAATTGAAAAGAAGTCTGCGTGACGTCGGCCAGGGCTGCTCGCGGGAGCTATTATGCCTGGATACAGAGAACACACTCGCGAACTTGCTTAGCGGTTCGTAGATCTACTTTAGGTGACGATGCGCTTCGCGCCGAATAGGCGCGTATCCCCCGAATGGGATCGTAAGTCTAACACGCCTCATGCCACCACCGCTAGCAGACTGTAGCGATTAGTCAAAATCTGCACGGACTCGAAAAAAAAAAAGATCAAATTCACTGACGATTACGATACTCCCTAATGCGAAATTTGAGCTCAGCTGTATACGTGTTTTCATTTCGCGATAAATTGGCTGCAGTGGCTGGGACAATCTGTCTCGCGTGGCACGTTGCAAACAGCGCGAAGTGTGGTGCGACTGCCTCGCTAATATGGAGATCGCGAGAGCCAGCGCGTGGGTGACGCGTTGCGCGCGATTCCCAGCAGCCGCCGCCGACAAATCTACCAGACGACGCGCGCTACTCTGGCGCCATCTCGACGCCACCGTCGCCGCTACTGCGCTTTTCTTCTCACGCTTTCGCCATACCCTCCTCCGCTTTCCGCCTCGTGGTACCGCCGCACCTTCCTCTACTCTTTCCTCCTCGCCTCTCATCCCCCGCGGCGATCCGCGTTCGCTTTCATCTTTCGCTGTGCTCGTTCGCTTGGTTACGCCGCCGCCGCCAACGGCGATGCTCGATGCAGGAAGGGGCGCCTAAGAGCTGCGCTATAAAAAAGTTATACTTTGCTTCGCAATATGTATGTGTATGTGCGAGCGGTAAATTTACCGTGCGCTTAATGGTTGGCACAGTTCAAATTGCGCTTCGTATATGCCAGCATAGCGTTTATTTGAATCATTTGCACCATACAACGTCTGGAACCAATTAGGGAAAAGCCTGTGAATAAATTATTTGCAAGTCTATGCCAAACAAATATTAGTTGTTGGGACATGTCGCTTCAGCAGCGCTGATGCATATCAGGGACACCGTAACATGACACTTCTGATTAACTGACCACCGTTTTTTTTTTTTTTTTCAAGCGAAGCTTGTATACGCGCTAGCCTGTGCCGTCGATGTAACGCTGACAAAAACCAGTTGCTCTCAGAGCTGCACAGGTGGTCGGCACGCGCTCGTGCCATTGCTCCCGCGTTCGTCGTCGTAGTCTGCTTCCACAGCTGGCTGCGTTGCCGCTAATCATTCCAGCGTAGAATCTCACCTAAGGGACATATTTAATTTTGAAGAAATTTCACGGAAATCCATCCAGAATGAACGCGCTCGGGAAAGGGCTCGTCGTCAACGTGCCGATTCTAGCGTGAGGGCTTCCGAAGCCCAGGCGAAACCTCAGCGAAGAGCCGCGGACCCCGAGTTCAGGGAGCGCAATGTTGAGGCCGAACGTCAGCGTCGCTTAGCCCTCCAGGAACCCGACAATGGTGGTTCACGCCTCGACAACGCTAGCGCCAACTTTCCTGGTGCGACGGCCAGGTTTCAACGCGAGTTTCTCAACCGGAACTTCGGAGCCAGCTGCAGTGCGTGTGACCGGCTGTGGTTCCAGCACAACGTGGTACTCGTCAGTGCAATTCGTTCGGAGGAACACCGAAGAAACACACGACAAGCTTCGCTTACCCCCATTTCCTCGACAGGGGAAAGGCTACTAATTTTTTAACAGCGGAGCTGTTTAAGCCGGCCGTCATTCCGTTAGTCGTCCACAAAAAATGTGGGCCAATCCTGGCGGTAGTGCAGAAAGGTTCAAGCGCAATGACACATGCCCCTGTGAACTAGCGAAGCTAAGCCTGGATAAGCCTAGCTTAGCATGGTTGAGACTACTTAAGCTTAGTCAGTCATCGATAGCCAATCGATAGCCAATAAATCGCTCGATCAATAATCAATAAATTCCGGAAAATGCTGGGGATGCCTTGGTAGTGCGTAGCCTAGGCCAAATGCGTAGTCAATACCTTGCGATAGCCAGTCAATAGCTAATCAATAGCTAATTGATAATCGATCAATAATCAGTAAATTCCAGAAAATTATGGGAATGACTTAGTAGTGCTTAGCGAGGCCCCGGAAAGTAAAGATAGTTTCGGTTTCAAAGAACATGCGCGCCCCAAGTGGTTGCCGGACAATTTAAGTTATTTTTCTTATTTCTCTTGTGAATTTTAAATGAGGCGAAGTGGGCGGGAAGTGGTCGCCATCGTGCGTCCGTCGAGCTTTCCTCCGCTCACCCTTGCCACTCGCTCAGCGATATCACAAGTCATATCGCGCCTGGTCGTCTGCTTCGGTTGTCATCCCAAGTGTGAAGATGAGAAAGATAAGACAGAGAAGCTTGATCAGGCGTGCAACGAACTTAAGAAGCAGGAAACCTGGGGCGCGATCTTGTACGCGTTCCAAAATGGAACGGAGGCGGTCCGTTCCATCGAGCCGCACACGATTGGTCAATTTGAACCGTGACGATCAAATTGACCAATCGTGTGCGGCTCGATGGAACGGACCGCCTCCGTTCCATTTTGGAACGCGTACAAGATCGTGCCCCAGGTCAACTAAGCATTAGACTCAGATGGCTAAATCGGGGCATCACATCTGTTGCGCGGCTCTGTGGTGTTCGAACATCGGCAATTACAGTTCTGCCAAGCTTTTCGGGTTTCCTAATGACCACGGGTAAGCACAAGTATTTCACTCTATTTTCCGAGCAGGTATTTATTTTGCATGAGGAAACCAGTCCTGTCCAAGCCTGAGGGGACTGACATAAGAGCAGTGTTGCTCGACTCATTCGTCATGACGGCAGCCCATCTGTTGCCAGTGAAATACTTGTAATGAAGGGCTTGAGTGCGTGTTTTTGGGCCATACATTTTGTTCATTCTTTGTCGACATGCACAGCCAAGGTTAAAAAAAAAGAAAAGAAAGAAAGACGCAGCCGTGGTGGTTAATAATTTTCGCATTGTTTTGGATCTTCTGGAATCTATTTTCACTCATTATGTACAAATTTCCATTGTGAATGAAAATTGCTTCAGTAGATTGTCACTTTCGCACTGCGTGGAGGTCAGCCTTTTTCCAGTACCGAATGTGTGAATAAAAACAAAAGCGTTCAACTTTTACTTGTGCTGAGTTTTGGCTGGCTGAGAAATCGACCAGTTTTAGTTGATCCATTTCACAACACACGAACAAAATTAACGATTGATGTTGCCAGAAATGTATTTTCTTTATGCTACTCCCCACTATATCTGTGGACTAGTTGAAGTGTAGCCCTAAACGTAACGGCAAGTTAGGACTTTCAAAGCGACTACTTTCACGAAATGATGAAATGTAATATATTACCCACGAATATTGGCAATTAACAACGGTTCGCTATATAAATATTCCTCATAATTGCTTGGCACTGGTGTACGTGTACGAGCAATGTCCCAGTGGTTTAGAAAATGAACAGCAGCTTGCAAGGTAAACCTGGTAGGAAGAAAGCCCTTCCTAATACACGACACATTTCAGCGGGTTCTGCTCCCCGATTTGTCCAATGTCGCCGCGCGGCCACTGGACCTGCAAGAGAGCACGAACACAGTCTGCTTGGATCCCGGCCACGGCGGCCGCATATCGATGGGGGTGAAATGCGAAAACACCCGTGTAGTTAGATTGAGGTGCACGTTAAAGAACTCCAGGTGGTCCAAATTTCCGAAGTCCCCCACTACGGCGTGCCTCATAATCAGATCGTGGTTTTGGCACGTAAAACCCCATAATTTAATTTTAACAGTCCGCTTGCATGCGAAGTGGGAAAGGAGGGCTTCAGCGGCAACCCTCCTCCTCCCGGCTGCGCGCCCTCTCCCTCTACCTTCTGACCTCATCAGTGACGTCATGGAGGCATTGTTTTGTTTGTGAATTATTTCCAGTAGGATATCCAGCAGCCGCCAGTTGTGGAAGCGGCGTTTCCGCCGCGTATCGGCTAGGGAGCCTACATGCAAGCGCTGCGCTTGCATGTAGGCTCCCTAGTATCGGCATGGGACCGAGCGTCCCGTGGGAGGTATAGGAAGTTTCCCGCCCCTGGTTTAGCCTAGCCCAAATACGTGGCCAGTACCTTGCGATAGTCAATCGATGGCCAATCAATAGCTAATTGAGCCCAAATACGTGGCCAGCACCTTGCGATAGCCAATCGATAGCCAATAAATAGCTAATCGATAATCGATCAGAAATCAATAAATTCTGGAAAATGCTGGGGATGACTTGGTAGTACGTAGCCTAGCCCAAATACGTGGCCAGTACCTTGCGATAGCCAATCGATAGCCAATCAATAGCTAATAAATCAATAATCAATAAATTCCGGTAAATGGTGGGGACGACTTGGTAGTGCTTAGCCTAGCCCAAAAGCCAGGACTAGCTAGGTGCTCATCAGCTCCGCTGTCTCTTCAGCATTGCGCCTCCAGTGCAAGCTACGCTTGTTTTTTCTTGGTTTTTTTTTACATGCACAGAGCTGACTCATGGAATGCGGCCGCCGCTTCTAGAATTCGTTCATACAACTTTTACATGCTGGGCAGCAGAACTCTGTAGCAATTGAACAGCGCGGCGAATGCTTTTGGATGTCCTGAACGAACTCGTCGGCATTTTCCCGCATATTGAAAAGTCCTTGATTGGCCGTGGTAATTTATAACAAATAATTCCACGTCACTCGCTTTTGGTGCATAGAATTGTCAACAATGATGTGCCCTTTCGAATAAAGTTGATCGTTCCCGACTTCTGCCTCAAATTTCCACCAGAATATGCATGTGAAAGATTGTTACGCAACACCGACGTTATGTCTAAAAACAAATTGGCCGCATATCTGCTTGCTTCGCTGCAAAGGACTTCGAAAGACGGTAGTCTTCTGCCGCCCCTGATACGTAACACCCTCTCTTCACCCACTCCCACCACTCACGCTCTCCCCCTCACCGCTCACTCCTCCCATGATGGATGCAATGGAGGTATTGCTGAATTAAATTAACATTTCCCGCGTTTCCTAGGGCGTTGCATGTAGGCTCCCTAGCGTTCTCGCTGCTCTCGCGCCATCTGGTGGGACTATTTAATAGGGTTGGCTTAAAGCCGGCTACAGAGCCGCGGCTTCAGTCGGCTTGTTTTTAACGCGTAGTCTCTCTTCGACACCTTATCTAACGCGTTGATTTTTCACTTACTAACGTAACAACCAGTCCAATGTGTATTCTCAATTAAATGAACGCTGCGGATCATGGTTATGTACATATATTTTGCCTCAAATAGGCCTGAGGTTTCATTTGCGCTGTATAATGTTGCATGTATGACCCCATGCCACCAGTGCTAGTAGCTTGGTTGGTTTTGGCCGGGCGGTTGAATCGAGTGACAGGCAGACAAGGTTTTTCGCGTTTAGGTAGCCCAAGAAAGACTGCCGTCTTTAAAATATTAGAAAGAAAAGGACTCATTGCAAAACGCAGCATGAATGTTAAAGCCAAATGCGGGAACCTATTCGCCGCGTGGCCCGCGCCTGTTCTTACCACGAGACGCTGCACCACGAACTCGATGCCGGTGATACCGTTGAAGTTTGTGCCTGCAAAGATCTCCGAGACGGCCTTCACGTGCCTGGACACCATGCTGGTCAACTCTTGGCGTGCCCTGAGAATCCTGTCGTGCTCGCTTCCCTGCCAGGAGGCCACTGCCTCGAACAGCGTGTGGTCCACGGCGATCTCGAGGTTACACACGCGCTGAACGTACGTCTTTCGGAACGCTCCCTGCGGCTCCATGACGCCACCGCGGTTTGAGGGCGTCTTCGAGAGGTTTCGACCGCGAATGCCGGAACCATGGGCCGCAGCATTCCTTCGAATCGTGCCGGTCATCGAAGTGGTTTCGAGGTCGAGGTCCATCACGGAACGCTTTAGACGGCGTTGCTGGAAGATCCACGAAAGCAAGCCACGCTATTGCGAGAAAGATCTGTTGAAAATACTGAACGCCTTTAGAATGTTTAAATGACGTGCATATTACATTCTAATCGCGTCAGTTTTATTATAAAGCTGCACATTTGTACTTTTAATGGTAACCGGCTCTCTACTGCTTTAAATAAGGGCAATAGTCTGCCGAGTTAGGATGCTTCCGGAATTTTCCGTCAGGCCTAAGGTTATCATCAGTTGGAGTAAAATTATTCAGATAACTGCGATGTCAGGTCTCCTGCTGTAACTTTTACAACATGATATGAACATGTAGTATCCCTGAGAATTTTACCAAAATTATGTTACTTGCAGACCTGGTGACAAGTAACTAAAGCATAGCAGTACGAGCGGCTGTTATTCAAGCTAAAGTAGCAGCGGTAGTCTTTAAGCGAACATTTGTGAGCTTAAAGTTAGTGTGTTTTGTGTGTATGAACCGGGTACCATAGCATCTTGTACAAACTGAGCCAAACTGAAGCAGACGTTTTAATCCTTGAATCACTGGATTGGAGGAGGTACAGGTTTAGTTAGGACTGACATTTGCTGACTCACGTGCGGTAGTGCGAGTTCAGTTCTTTAGCTCTGCGACTCTTCTGCTGGCATCATTTCCCCTTTTCACGCAGATCAGAAGTTTAGTGCTCTTACCATGAAATTTGGCAGCATTTTATGCGTTGTGCGATTTTATACCCTCTTTCAGCTAACTATCAACTACAAATGCGGTGGCTTTGCCATTTTAGTGAGTATTTTTCAGTGATTAAATCAACTTTTTAATGAAGAAAGACTTCTAATCCTGTAATTTCGCGGTGGTTTACAGCATGTGCGATGCTTCTATAGTGACGAATTTCCCCCGGAAGCATCATATATAGTGTTTTAGTTATGTATTGTGACGTTTTTGCCTCTAAAAAGGGGTATTTACGTGGTCGAATACTTAATGATCGTGTGCTCAATCGCGAGCGGAACGAGCCGATACCTGCAATATCCACCTTTACCAAGTCTGCTGCAGGACCGCTGAGGTAACCCGCTTCTGCTACACTACACCAACATTTATTTCTAGTGGGAACTTGAGAAACATCATAGTTTAAACTGCAAAGATTGTGTGTGATTGGCACGACATACGACGAGCGATAGCCCGAATGAGCTTTAGTTATTGGAGTTCAGACGGCAGATTTCTGATCGCATGATGATCTGAAAAGGGGCGCATCGAACAACCAACTCATCTAAGGACCGGATTCGTACTCAGTTCACCCCCAATCTCTAATGTCCATTGCGGCACACCCGACAACTCCTCCTCCTTTGCCTCCTAGGCCTGTCGGAGTCGAGTCTAACTCTGACAAGGTCGTGCCGGAGAACACCAATACTGAAGCCTGGCCCGCGCTATCAAAGCTACAGCCGCCGCCACAGCAGAAGCCACAACCGAAGCCACAGCAAATACCCCAGGTGAAGCCACAGCCATGGCCACAGCCGACGCCACAGCCGACGTCACGGCCGACGTCACGGCCGATGCCAGCCGAGCCCAGCCGACGCCCCAGCCGACGCCACAGTTGAAGCCACAGTTGAAGCCACAGTTGAAGCCACAGTTGAAGCTACAGCCGAGGCCACAGCTGGAGCCACAACCGATGCCACAGCCGGCACCACAGTCACATCAACGGATACAGTGAACCGCGGTAGAGTCCACAATGCCGACTCCCGATAAATTGCCCAAGAAGACCGGCAAGTGGTTGTGATGCTTCGGTCCCTTATAAATACCCTTCGTATACTCGTAAACAAGCTGCATACTCCATCAGCTCGAAGTGCAGTGCAAGTACTGGATGCTCTTAATCCAGTGCTTGCAAGTCTCTAGTAAACCCCATGGCTCACCAGCAGCCTCCTATTCACGCAACGACCACTGGCCCTTCGTTCATGTCAGATGTCTTCCACGCACATCACCAGCTATGGGACTTGACTTTGGTGTCATGGTGCTTCGCTGCACACACAATGCTCATTCTCTTCCTCTTTTCCTCTTTTTATTCCCCCTTTCCCTTATGTAGGGTAGCAAACCGGACGTTCATCTGGTTGACCTCCCTGCCTTTCCTCACTTCGCTTTCTCTCTCTCTCTCTCTACGGGCCTATAGTTCTTCTCGTAAGTGCATTGCAGGTACAATTTTTCACATATCTTGCCTCAAACGTTTTTTTTAATATCGTGAGAATGTGTCGTGTATCGATCGCTGCTGTCACCGCGGAGAGTCCTATAAGTGTTTCCAAGAAATCGGCATTTAGAAAATGTCGCTAAAGGGCCTGTTGTGTTTGCCTGCTTGAATTCCAATGGCGGTTGGTCTCAAGGCACCTGAGATTGCTGCCGGCCGTATTGGCGCCGTATTCGGTCCATGGCATCCTTGGTGGCACCGTGAAGGCCGCAGCGTCCGTCGGCGAAGCGGACGTCCCGCGCCGAGTAGATGAGCGAGTGGAAGGGCGCAGAGTCCTGGAAGAAGTGGCCGGCGCGCTCCACGTAGAACTCTTCGCCCTCGCGGGGCAGCGAGATGCGGCCACTGAACACGCCCCCTATGATGGATCCCACCACGCGGCTGTGAGGCGCCCCTGGATAAAAGCGTAGGGTATGCGACCTTTAAGTTAGAAAGAAGCGAGAAGAAGGATAGCCGAGTGACTTGATTGTTGTTAGTCATTGCATGAAGCCAACAGAAGATAAAGCCAAGAAAAGCAGAGAGGGAATGAGCTTTGACTTACACTGACATGCAGAAATAATACGGCAGAGGGAAATGAAAAGTGGCGGAAAAGACAACTAACCTGCCGCCAGAGGGAGCCGAACTCACATCATCCGCATCACGTGTGCGATGCTCTATCAGTTGTAAACTACGGTGGACGGCTGTCCTGTCTACTTCATTGTGAATGTGTGTATGTGTACTAGATATGCTCCCGGAATTGTTACTCAGCGCCGCTCCTGACAATGGCGGTGGATGTTGAACGTCTTTATACGCGCAGCAGTCACGTAGTACGTGAGCTCACGAACAGGCAGCTAGTGAACAAACCTACGTACGTTAACTGAAGGTATAAAGCCTGCCAGAGACGAGATCCTAGCTATGCAATGAACGAGAAGTTAGTAGTGGATGTCGGTTGATAGTTTTGTCGGTTTGTCGATAGTTTGTCGGGGAGTATATGTCGATTGAAAGTTGATAGTACAGATTAAGAAAAAAATCTCCTCTGAGAAGCATAGATGCTTCGAGCACACAGGGCTTTGACGGTAGCTTCGATGACGCAGGTTCTTCATTCGAATGGTTCATCACAGAAAAGAAAAGGGAAAATGCTGAGTAGCGTGCTGGCGGACGCCTGTGTTCTCTGCGGTTGGGCAACCGGGGGCAGCGTATTTTGAGCGCACAACCTTCCGCAGCCGACGCGGCGACGTAGTCGCTAGGGCAATGCTACCGGATTCAAATAAACTTTATTCTGAACGTGAAGCAAAAAGTCTGCATTCTAAACAAATTCAGCCCTGTTTTGTCTCGTACATACTAGAACGCTTAGTGAGACGCACATTACTTTGCACAATAGCACGAACATTATGCAACATTTACATTATTTACTTTTGGATATATAGTGGATATCCGCGATTTAAGCCTTTAAGTTCTGAAAACGTCTCCCTTAATAAGAATAGTAATGTGCGTTTTTTTAAATACGATTTCCACTCGACACTCCACTTCTATCCAATAAAGTAAGTGGCAGCGCCAACTTTATACTGATGGGGTCACTGCGCTTCATTGGCAACTTATGACGATTCTTCAGCACGAATTTTATAAATAGGTGCTCTCGGCGCATATTCAAATTCGCTGGAGTGAAAAATGTTTTTCAGGCAATCGATCGGCCGTAGACATCGTCAAAGACCGCCATAGGGTATGCAACAATGGGTTTGTGAGACGCCGTACTGGTAAGCTCTGGACCAATGTGACTGCCTAGGACTCTTTCAAGTGTATCTAAATCTACATTTATGGGCAATTTTGAACTTAGTTCTCATCGGAACGGAGCAGATTCGAGGCACCGATATTCTTCCATCGTGGCAGGTGGACACATTTAAACGTGAAGAATGTGACAACGCATCTCGCTGGACGGCAGCATGGCTGATGTGGGTAAACGAAGCTAGTGTCCCTCGCCTGCCGAATGTGGTAGCCTAAATGAATAAATCCTGACGGTATTACGTGCCAACACCAGAATCAGATTATGAGGCGCGCCGTAGCGGAGGGCTCCGGAATAATTTTGAGCACCCGGGGTTCCTAATGTAGCCCCAATACAGAGTACATGCACGAACGTTTTGTGCATTTCGCCCCCATCGAAATGCGGCCTAGTGACAGCTTACCCACGACATGGCAGCTTACCCACGACATGACCGGAGTAGAGATGCTCCAGGTTGTCCAATACTGGTCCTTGGTGAGTCTCGATGGTGAAGTCTTCGGCGAAAGCGGACGGGTCCCTTTCCAGGCGCAGCCTGAACTCTCTGAAACACGTCAGAGGAGATGGCTCGAAAGCGAACCGTGCCTTCCGGTACACGACGTTCCGCACTTGGGTGCACCGGGTACTGCCCTGTGCCATCAGCACGTGCTTACCTCTTGTAGGACCTGAATGCAAGCTCGACGCTGCGCGTGGCCCGGTGTTGCGCAGCTGAGCGCTTCCAGCGCCTGCTGCCCACACTGATGGGCTCGTACGCAAGCGGCTCGTAATGCAGCACGAAGTCGTTGAGAGTGCGTGCTGCGCACACGCGTGCAAAATGCGTTCTCCGTGAAAACGAACTGAACAAGTTGAAATGCCGTGTCATTCGTAGCACAACACTGGCTGTCAAGATTGAACTAGCGCACGTGTACGAAGTGATTTGTAGCTATGCGCCATTTTAACAACTCTGTATATAGTTGTATGACAGGCAGAAACTTGCTAAACCGTTATACCAAAACCAACTCGTTTATTTATAGCCATTTAAAGGCACTTTCAATGATGCCTGACCTATATGATGAGGCATACAAGTGGTAAGAACGTTCATTTTCCGAAGCAAGCATCACCGTGATTCTCATATATACTCGGCACTTCTATGAGGCTGCACGAAGAGCAACCTCAGGATGCATTCCCAAGAACGTTCTGAAATGCCGTGAAAAGCCAGACACGGACAGGTCATATTCCAGAGCGAACATGATGTCACAGCTTTGCTAGATATCTTTCAGGCCCTGTTACATTGGCTCTCCATGAAAAACGGTCACACGAGACCGCAGCGCCCTGCGTATACGCGGCAATACGCAGGGTGCTGTGGTTTTGATTGCGAAAATATGATAATGCTGAAATCAAGTGCAATGGGCGGTGGGCTTACCCGAGTGAACAATGGAAGCCATACAAGGGAGCGTCGCAACTGCAATCCAGAAGCTTCCAAGACCGACCATGAACGGCGCAAGAAAAGGAACAGCTCGCCTCGAATCCTAGGTCTTCTTCTGTCCTTTCTTCTTCTACTGGTTCGTGTTCTCGCATCCGCGCGTGCTGTAAAATTGGCACGTGGCTGCATAGCGGCTTGAGCGAGCCGTGAAGTTGCTTCCAAAATTGGTGTAACTGAAAAATTAAAGCGGTTCTCCGTATTGTCGGCTTGAATGAAGGCCCGGTGTCAGCCAAGGTGTGGTAGTAGCGAATGGGCATGACTTGTGACAAGCACGGGGAACGTTGCTTACTGCAACGCGTACGTTTATGACATGTCCGATCATGCCGCACTGCCCAACGGGTACACGTGTAGGTGATACTAGTTGCATTAAATTCCGTATTAATCTGTGTTGGTGTGTCGCATATCAAACATTCAGTGACAGCATTCTTTTTTGGAGCGCATCTCCTAATCGCCCGCTCCTGCGGCGAACGTCGTCGGCGGCGTAACCGAGCGAACGAGCACAACAGCGAAAGACGAAAGAAAGACGCGAGCTGCGAACGGCGGAGACCAATGAGGGCGGCCTTTCAGTGACGTGCGCGCGGGAAACTGGTTTCTATAGGCACCAAACCAAATCAAACTGGTTTCATGCAGACCCGCCCGACTGCTCGATGCGGACTAGTATCTGGTATCAGCCGGACCTCTAGTTTCGTACTATCGTCTGCTCGCGTCAGCTCTCGCTCGCACTTGTTTGGTTTGCTTGGTTTGGTATCGTTGGCGCTTGTTTCAATTGTCGTGGTTTGCGATTGTTTTGTAATCTGACTGTATGCGCGACGCGAATCGTGTATTACTTTCTGGAAGCCAAGTGGCCCCAGCGATTACACTGGAACCTTCGGCGAGGCAAGTATTAAAGCCGACGCGCTTGGCCTGCAGATCAGATATACGACAATTCCGACTCTGCTACATGTCTCTCTCAAGTCCTTTGCCTCAATATATCGCGAAATGCCAACGCGTATAGAGCTGCGCTCAAATTTCACATTAGGGAGTGTCGTAATCGTCGGTGAATTTCTCGCAGTTTCTTTTTTTTTTTCAATAGCGTGTAGAGACTTACCATTTGTTTGCTGCTATATTTATGAACTAGTAGTAGTTACGTGCGTGATTTGGGCTTGTGTCTCTGCCGTGAATAAAACCAAACAGAGGTTTCCATGCTTGAGCATTAAATCTTCACAGCAAAAGTGAACACAAACCGCATATGGCACCAGAAAAGGCGGCACCTCATCTTTCTGTAGGAATAATAATAGCAACAAAATCTCGACATGAACACAGTGTTGATACTTGCTGCAGCTGCTTTATTTGCATCTAGTTCTTCAGGTGTGCACCAGAGTGACCGAAGGCCTCAGTGCCGGCGGCTGTAACGCTTTTTATGAAGATTTGTTGACGTAACGCACGTTCAGGATCTGGCAAGCCACGGCGAATAGCCTCCAGAGCACGATGCTTTTCTTTTGCTGTCTATTTGTGAAAAGGAAGAAAAAACAAACAGAGAAATAAATAAGATAGAAAATAATGAAGGTGAGGGCGCCATAATTAGACTCTCTGAGGAAGGTGTTTGATGACGGACTCTATATTGTAATATCCGCCGGCTGGTATATTTTCGTGCGGTCTGACTGCTCTGCAAACACAACGCGCACTCCCCCTTGCGCGCGCAGCTTATGTACCCATAAAGAAAACTCGCAACTAATCTGTTATTTGAATTTCAGTGCCGTCTGTTTTATTAGGTGAGAATCTGCGAGCAAATATGTGAGCAAAATGGACAACGATGAGAAACTCCAGCATTTGTGAAACCGCAAGCATCACCACCGAGCACTACTGACATATATCCAGAACCGGCGTGAACTTTTTATATTATGACTATGGTTCACCATGTTAACAGTGTTTCCCCTCTATCAGTCTCTACATATGGACTTTTAAGTTTTGTAGAGTCTAATTTGGCATATTAGTGGTGTTTGATTTGTCTTCATAGTTAAGTGATATGTACGGTATAGTTGGTTGGTATAGTAGGATGGGCCAATCATTAAGTGCATTATAAAACTCTGCATAGATCTATAACAATTTTATGGCCCGTTCTCACGTCTTTAATGTAGTCATGATAGGACTTACAGAGATATCACACCAGTGTAGTTGGTACATGAGAAATGCGCAGATCCACTCCCAGAAGTCGACTTCCGGCCACATCTTTGGCGTTATGTGCAGGTAGGCGTAACTACATTGCATTACCATAAAATCACTGAACCTAGGGCCTGCACATAGCATCAGCATGTCCACATCCGGGCATTCCGTGTGAGCAATGTAGGCGTCCAACAATTCCGCTGTGACGTCCCTGTGTGAAATCGTGGCATGTCAGACTAAGCAATCACCTGCGCTAATAATATTAAAGCAAATGTATCGACTTCATTTATACTCAAGTCTCATGTTCTGACGAAAAAAATGAATACCTGAAGCTTACCAGGTGGTCTGTGGCTAAATACATGTACATTTGCTTTAAATAGGTTTAGTCATCACGGGTCTCCTGTCAACGTACTCGCTAGATAGGACAAAGTAGTAAAGATGCAGGAATGAATCTAGTTCAGAACAACATTGGAGAGCTCAACAGTAACTTCGCATAGAGAATAAATTTGTTTGGCTTCGATAAAGCAATTGGGTAAAAAATAGCTGTTATAAGAGAAGTGAAAATTGACACATGAAAAAAGGACAGAAAAGACGAGCACTGTCCTTCTTTTCTTCTCCTCTGTGCACCTGTACCAGTTTCAACCTGTCGCCTTATAGCTGTGTTTTACCAACTATAGCCGAAGTAGAACTGCTTCGAAGGTCGAAAAAAAAAATGTGGCCATGTGCATTACTACTTTGTGGAATTTGACCGCTTACACGCCATGTTTATCTTTATAATTCATTGCCGAGCTTAAGTTATGCTTTGCAGGTAGGTAATCTCGGTGTTGTTCCTCTGGATGATATAACGTGGCCTGTTTCTGTTGCTCACTACGAAGAAAACAAGGCCAGAGGAATCGTAAACCTTCTGGAGGTGAGTGGATCAAAAATTTCAGAATTTCAATGCCAAGTGCCTCGTGTCCGCGCTACGTTAAATCGCAATCTTGCCTCACCTCGTGCTTTGTACTCAGTGCGATTATACTTCCATGTGTTAGCAGTTTTACAGCGTCAGATGCTAGCGCGTTTCGCCGCGTTATGAGACACCGTGCTTTCGGGCTGATGGAGTACTATAATGCGTGCATGCAACCGCATTGGTATTATTGGATGCTGACATCTTAGGCGTTAGAAAACTTCTTTTTGGCATGCTTTTTTTATTTTGCTCTAGTTCGTACAAGAATTTGTAGAGCGCCGCTTAAAGAAAATTCTCGACTACTACCGATTTCAGTGGTTGCTGGGGCAGACAGCGACGTCTGCGTGTATATCGATGAGAACTAAGACGATGTCATCGCTACAAAGAGCACAATCTACCCGTCACAAGCTTTGGATAGAATTCTTGGTGGGGGCAAATACAATACTCTTTCGGTGCATGCTCTTCATTGAAAAGATGATGATGAAAATAGCTCTTTGGCCGACCATGAAGGAAATCATCGGGAGTAGAAATAACTCACGACAGTTAGTGCTGTAATATTGTAGATCGGAATTAGCGACTTCGCAGTCAATGTACGTCGGACATTGAAACAGTGATTACCGTGGTGAAGGATTGTCCGCCTGGCTTGATTCAGTTTTGCGGGAAGGGCTAATGTTTAGATAATTTTAAGCTTGTGGGGATTGAGGTATGCCCTGGCGCATTTGCGCGGGCATTCCTGTTCTGTCGTCCCTATGCCTATTCCCTCTCCAGTCGCGGTGGTTTTCGGTGAGGGCTCTCACGTTGCCCGCAAAGCGAGCGTGGGGGAGATCTCTCCGGGGACAGCACTGGGTACATACACGCTTTCCTGTCGTCCGCCGGCCCGTTTGTGTCTCGGACTTGAGCTCGCGTACGGTGCCTTTGCACGTACGGTGACCGCGTACCTTGTGTTGATCCTTTCTGACGGCTTCAATTGCCGGTTGCATAAGCTTGACCCCTTATTACGGCTACAACTACCATCTAGCCTTTCCAGAGGCGAAACAACCTTGCTGTGCTGCTTGTGGCTGGGAGTGGCGTTCACGAACGTTTACTCATATCCTATGGCATAAGAACCCATATCGTATGGCGCCTGTGTTCGTCTTCCTCTCTGTTGTACCGTCCCGTTGCCCTCCATTTCAAGATGGTTCTTATGTCAAATACCAATTAGCCCAACATTCAACTCTTTTATAGCATATAGTATGGGAATGGTCGAGAGCCCGATGTGCGACTCCTGTAGGTGCGAGGATACCAGCGGGCGCCTATTGTGTATATGTCCTCGCTACGACGTACAACGCCTCTCTCTCAGGGCAACTTTAAACCGACTGGACTCGAGACCGTTCTCTGAGTCAAAGGTACTCGGACGGTGGTTGCACCCGTCACTGGCACAAAAAGCGACTCGGGCACTAGTACACTACTTGAAGTGCACCGCTTATAGTGTCCCGGTGCATCATCCCACGCGCACTCAGTACTCACTCTCGCCCACTTCTTCTCTTACTATTCCCCATTTACCTTACCCCTTTGTAGGGTAGCAAACGGGACGCTTGTCTAGTTGACCACCCTGCCTTTCCTCTCCTTGCTATCTCTCTCTCTCTCTCCGAGCGCTAAGCCAAAGGGCGGTAACTACGGTAGTGCTCGAGCGTGGTCAAACTGCGCGGAGCTGCACTTATCGGAGGCACAAGCCGAAGGAGGTTGCCCAAGCTCTCGCGAGTGGTTATCCATTGGTTATCGCGAGAGAAAGCAGCATAACCGCGGGGATTTTTTTCCAGCGGCGTGTCGAGGGGAGCAGTAGCTCTCACAGCGACTTGCTAGCGGCACCTCTGTGTGTACTTTCGCCCTTGGTTCGGGAGCCCTTTGTTTCCCGGGAACGCCCGGGAACGCTGCGTTTGTGCAGTGTTGGTTGCCGCCGGAGACAATAAACGGTTTCCGCCAACTGAGGGCAATACTGTGTTTTCTTGCGTGCGTAGCGCTCGATAGCCACCTTTTGCAGCCTGAGCGCGCGCGCAGCGGCGCGCACGAGAGGCAATTAACGGCCCTGTGGCTCGCTAAACTCAGGGTGAGACTCCTTTGGGACCCTAGACTCCCATAAGCTGGGAGGAATGAATGGGGTGCCTTATTTTGTCGTTAAGGATAACACTTCCAATATTAAGTTATACTGCTCAAGTTGGAGGATAAGATTTGCGACGAAATCTAGCTCGAGAGATAGAAATAACAGCAAGATTTTGGGAAAGAGGAGTACTATAGCTCTTTGTAAATTATTCGAATTGTCCTTAAATGTCTGACTACGTACAGAGCGTCTAATAGACCAGTGTAAGTGTCACCAACAGTAAATAGGAAACATTCACTGAATAAGGTATTATTACTGCTAAATCTAAGAAAAAATACAGGCGTTATAGCGCAATTTATAGTGAATGCTCTTTTGTGCCAATGACACCGGTACTCTGGAGCTTAAAACTGATACACTGAAACCGTGTTTTGCATCGAAGTCGTACAATTTGCATTGTGGACGTTGTACCAGGATGTGAGCTAGATTTTAAGTACACTCAAAGAGTTTTTCCAGAAAAGTACGGTCGTTGCACTATACAATGCTACTAAAGAGTCAAAATTTACTTACTCGGTCGTAATAGTGGCTGCTTTCACGGCTTTAGCCAGATGCAAGGCAGCACGAGCCATCTGGTGTTTACTGCTGTAACCAGTGCAGACTAGGCAAATGTGTGACCTAAGGCAGCAAAAAAAAAAAAAAAATAATAACAAATAAAAAAAACGGGGTTCAACTTAATCCTCGTACTTTAGTTATTGCAGGGAGAAAAATGTTTCTTTAACAATTTAGCGTTCTGATTTTTGAACATAACTAGGTGTTCGCAGACGGCGAAGTTGGTGAGCTCTGCAAGAACAACGAAAGGTGTGCACAGAGAGTTGTGCAAGCAGCATGCGGTCGGTGCTAAGGCTCTAGCCTGCGCCACTAGGAATGGCCCCAGCGTTGCCTTGCTCGTTTCGAAGGCCCTCCGCCGGACGCTTCTTTTGTTGGTGTAACCTAATTCGGTTCGTTGAGCTGTTTTCCGTCGATCCATCATTTTTCCACGACGGATCCATGCTGACAGATGCATGCCAGGTGAAAGGAGGCAAACGTCACTTACCGTGAAGGTGGTAGAAAGGAAATAGATGGCTAAGCTTCTGACCTAAAGCGGGTCGGCTAAGCACCACCATGTCGGGCCATGACGTTGTTTCTGTTTCACCCTGACAGCGGAAGTTCCGTGGGAGACCTAGCCAACATCTGCTTCAGCGTTAGAAATCAAGAAGAATAAAGAAAATCAATTCTAAGGGCACTCACCTTTGACCGTGCGAGGTAGCCACTTCCAGTTCAGCTAGCTTAATTTGTTGCTCAATCGGAAGGAGTTCAATTTGACCCACACACATCATCCGCATATTGAGGTTATCGATGTGACCCCTGCGATACCTAGGCAGGCGGTTGCCAAGTGTAAGATGGGAGGGAGAAATTATTACACGACGACACACGCATGCTTTGATATTTTTGTATGAATTTGTGAAATAAGTGAGGTCTATAGGTCCGCATTCACGAAAACGCGCCACTGTGACTCATTGGCTATGACGTTATGCTGCTGCTGAGCACGAGGTCGCGGGATCGAATCCCGGCCACGGCGGCCGCATTTCGATGGGGGCGAAATGTCAAAACATCCGTGTACTTAGATTTAGGTGCACGTTAAAAAACCCCAGGTGGTCCAAGTTTCCGGGGTCCCTCACTACGGCGTGCCTCATAATCAGGTCGTGGTTTTGGCACGTAAAACCCCATTATTAATTAATAATTAACGTTATGCTGCTTAGAATAAGGTAACCTGTTTGATTCCACGCCGCGGCGGCCGCATTCCTATGGGAGCGGAATGCAAAAAAAAAAAAAAAAAAAGAGCGCTCTTGTACCTTGTGACGACTTTTCATGTTTGTGTTATGAAACGTCTTTCGTAGACTTGTTGAATTGATGTATGAAATTGTCATCTGGTAGTCGCTGTGTTGTTATTCTCGTCTTAACGCTAAATGACATGCCAAAAACTGGGGCCGGGTAGGGAGCTCGACACGCACGTGGCATCGAGATATTCGCGTATTTCACTTTGATAAGCACATATTCGTAAGCACAGACCTGCTGCGATAAACCGCTCTGCGAGGATTATCGTAGCCAAATACTTCCGGATTGCAAGCGTTTCACAAATGAAAAAAGAAAGAAAGAACGTCGGCCCTTCCCCTACCGGGAAATGGGGGTAAACGAAGCTTCTCTGGGTGCACCTTGTGTTTGACGGTTATGCTTCTTGTGAGTAACTTGACCGTGACCAAGGAAATTAAGGTCAGGTGATCTGCTCGGCGTTGGCGGAGTGCCGCATATTCAGCGTCTCGCACCGTAAGATCGACCCGTCGACGACGCGCCCTTTCACGGGCGATCTCCCGTCAGCACTCGGCGAGAGCTGCCTGTTCTTGGGGAGTACGCACAATGCGCGGCCGTGCCATCGGTTTTCCGAGACTGAACTGAACGGAAACGAAGCGGGCGCAGCGCGCGCTAGACCCCTTCCTGCCCTTTTCTTCCCCGGCGGAAGCGAAACGGCTTTGATTGGCTGCGCACGTGGCGTGAGCGCGCGCCTACGCAGCTGGCACCGTGGCTAACGACTCATGCTCCGGAGCCGGCGAGCCGCCGCTGGAGCCGGAGTTTGAGCGTTACATCGCCGGCGCAGGCTAGCATATACAAGCTTCGCTTAAAAAAGCGTTTGCACCTTCCTGACCTGTCTCCGCGCTGTCGAATATTTCGTCGGTGTGTATCTCACAAAATGTATTACACCAATGAAAATCTCAAACACTCATTGCTAATCACTCCTAACTACGTGTCAACGCGCATTGACCATAGACACAAAGTTTCTGTTTCAGTATGAAGAACTAACCTGTATTCTGAATCGTTTATTTCCAGTACTTGCATCGACTGCGGTCACCTTCGCGCTTCCATTGTCTCCTTACATGCAAGATCGCACAATATTCAAGTCTGACACTTGTCATCAGCTATACTAAACAACTTGCTGCTAATATTTTCGCTAATTGTTTATATTTTGCTGTTATTCATTATTTTCTATAAAGCCTAAGTGGCCCTGAAAGTAAATAAGTGAAATGATTTGGAGTCATAGACACATGAGTGGGAAGATTTCCAAAGAAATTGCCAGAGTTTGTAACAATAAAAGCATGCCGCCACAAAATAGCTGAAATGTGTTTTATTGGGATAGAAATTATATTTACAATCGAGGCGCATTTCTGTCGTCGCCGTCACCGCCGTCGCCGTGAGGTTCCGTGTAAAGTCCATGGGCGATAAAATTGTCGCCGCGCGCCGTATGCTCTATGTGCGAGTGAAAGCGTGCCAGGGTGAGCTGGCGATCGTGGCTCAGTCTCCGGCACGCAAGCGAACGAAGTAAGGAAGCGCGCCGTCTTCCAGTCGAGCGCAACGCTCCGGAGGGAGGCGTGCGGGGGCGCATTTTACTCCGCGCCGCCCGAGTGACCGCGCGCGCCTGCCGGGCCGCAAGGCTTCGGGGGAAGGGTAGGAGGGAGAAGGACGCATACTACACAGCGCGCTGCCGCCTGAGCGGCTGCAACTTGAAAGCCATCTCCGGCGGGGGCAGAGTCCTTCCTCCCTCCGCTATGTTTTCGCGGCTTAGTTCGCGTTGATGCGAGTGGCCGGACGAAGGTCAATTCGCTCGCTGCTGCTTCTGTGCTTACTCATTACAGATTTTTGACAGCAAGTTTCGGCGGTCATAGAGTGGGATGCGTTCATGTTTTCTTGTGGTAGTGGTGGTGATGATGGAAAACATTATCTATATATACAGAGAGAGAATTGGGGTCAGCCTTAAGGGTCAGTCCCTTACTAAATGTAGGAGGGGTACCGGACTGTTGCTTGCGCAGCAGTTCGGGCCCTAGCCACGAGGGCTCTTTTGCCCTCTAAGGCAGAGCAGCCGAGCAGGGTAGCATCCCAGCTCTCTCGGGTAGGGGGGATAAGCCGGGTTCGCGCGTGGCACCATGCTTGTTAATTTAGTTAGTTTGCCTATGTTTACAAGTTTATACGCACGATAAAACTACTATCTTTACTTCTGATAGCTGTCCAATAATTTGCTATCGCAATCGATGCTTCGCCTTTCAGGCGAAACTGCGACTTTTTCTGCTTGGGAATACTAGCTTCGAATTGTATCCTTGCGGTAGTGATATAAAAACATGAAAGTGAAATAATTAGTGCGAACTATCATCTGGAGCAAAAGTTTAAGGCCAGTTTTCACGAAGTTTTAACATCGGAGCGGACCTACGTTCGCCGTCTGTCCGGCGTCACACAGGTCACGTGATCAGGAGAGGAAGAGAGCCGCGCCGCGGGAGGGCAGGTCACGTGACCAGCAGAGGATGAGAGGAGCGTTGGGCGAGGAGGCGACCAATGAGAGACCACGCTGGGCGCGAGGAGAGGTGATGGCTATAAGGAAAGGTGTTGCTGTGCGGCGCGCCCTTTCGGATAACGAACGCGCATCGCAGCTGAGCTGCGATGCCACTATGGGAAGACCACGAGTAGTGCGTACTCCTGAGACAGAGGCTGCTTACCGCGAGCGTCAGAGAGTTGGCTCGTGAACGGGCTCGTCGCTTAATTGCTCTCATTATTGGCACGCAAGAAAGGGGAGGCACAACTTGCACACGAAAAAAAAAAGGCTGCGGCTTAGTTCAGCTAGCCTTGGATATGCAAAGCGAAAGCTTCGTTTAGCCTGGTTGAGTCTTGGTTTCACTTGGTTAACCTTTGATTTAGCGGTAATTATTATACTTAGTCATGTCATGACTATGGACCGATGGACCCGATGGATAACAGATGGACCATTAGGGTTACAGAATGGATACCAAGAGAACGGAAGCGCAGTCGAGTTCGGCAGAAAACCGGATGGGGTGATGAAGTTAGGAAATGTGCAGGCGCAAGTTGGAATACGCTAGCGCAAGACAGGGGTAATTAGAGATCGCAGGGAGAGGCCTTCGTCCTGCAGTGGACATAAAGCATAGGCTGCTGCTGCTGCTGCTGATGATGATGATACCTAGAAAAAAGCCGGCAGATCCCACGCCCTGTGGGAATCGATATTACGCGAAGCAGTGTGCGGGGAGCCTACCAAGTTAACGAAACGACCATAAGAGCACCAAAACGTTGGCGGCTCTTTCCTAGATGACACGCATGTCATGACATTCATGTCATGAGTCCCTAGGTGTCCCTTGAGCTGCATCTAGGAGACCTGAAGGCGAAAGCCTTAGTCATGCTCCTTACTGTGATTTCGACCATCAACCTTTAGTCTTTTCCTTCACTTAGTACTGCATCCGAACCCATTCCATTGGTTTTTGAGTGTTACTGTTTTTTTCGCTGAGTCATTTTAATTTTGGCTGAGTCATGGTCATGACTATCACTTCTACCATCATCCTTTAGTGTTCCCTTCACTTAGTACCCACGTCCGAACCCATTCCAGTGGTTTTTGAGTGCTTATCTTTCTCGCTGGGTCATTGTCATGACCTACATGATACTCCTGTCATACTATGCCAATTTTGGTACCTTCCAGGTTAACGAAACGACCATGGGAGCACCGAGACGTAGGCGGCTGTTTCATGACCTACATGACACGCATGTCATGACATTCATGTCGCGACAAATTATTTATGTTCGTCATATACTCTTGTCATGGTATGCCAGTTTTGGCACATACCAAGTTAACAAAACGACCATGAGAGCACAAAGACGTTGGTGGCTAGATAGACAGACAGATACTGTTAAAGTAGCAAATGTTCGCCAAGAAATGCTTTGCATTTAATACACTCATCGTTAAGCCACGTATAAATTATAAGCCGAGAAGTCCAAAGTGTTTTGTGAGCCGAAGGGCTTGTTCTTCCTCAGTCTCCGACGCTAGCTTCACGCGCTTGGCATTCCGGACCCTCTCCAGCGAAGCAGCTCGCCGGGCGATATCTGCGGGGTGGTCAGACGCCGCTTGCCGAAGACGGCTCAAAGCCTCCCTCCCGTTCGCGTGCAACCCTCAGAGAAGACGGCCGGGCCTCGCTCTGATGTATGGCGAGCGCGGCGTTCCTTTTAGCCAGGCGCGCGGCGAGTCACGTGGTCAGGCTCCGACCCGGCTGCGGAGAGCGCATGCAGCCGGCGGTGGTGGCAGCGGAGCTCGGTGGGCGAGTCGCGTGATGTGTTGTCAAGGCTACGGCGCAGCTGCGGTCAAATGAAGGTCAAATTGCTGGTGACGGCGAAACTCGGCTCGACTGAATTAGTAAAGCTTTAAAAAACTACGGCGAAACACAGAACGGCGAAACACGGCGACACACACACACACACACACACACACACACACACACACACACCCACACACACCACACACACACACACACACACCACACACACACACACACACACACACACACACACACACACACACACACACACACACACACACCACACACACACACCACACACACACACACACACACACACACACACACACACACACACACACACACACACACACACACACACACACACACACACACACACACACACACACACACACACACACACACACACACACACACACACACACACAACACACACACACACACACCACACACACACACACACACACACACACACACACACACACAACACACAACACACACACACACACACACACACACACACACACACACACAACCACAACACACCCACACACCACAGACCGAGTTTCGCCGTCACACACACACACACTGAGACAACCGCAAATATGCAGCACCAACGAGGCAACGCGCAGAGTTGCTGCCGACGCCGTCTGCGTTTCCCCGCGCTCGCGCCGAACGCGTGCGGTGTCCGTGACTGCAGCCGTTGGCTCTCGCGGCGGCTGCAGAGAGCTGAATACTAGTTCTCTGATACCAGAGAACTGGATATTAGTTAAGTAGCGTCGGAAATCGCCGCCTCTTCTCGCCTCGCAACATTTCAAGATAGGTTGCTGTTTTACGCTTTTAACTTGTGTTTACGCAATTGCATTACGTGCAACACATACACATGTAACACGCGTAACACTCGGTGTGACTAACACAGCTTCGCTGTTCGACCATCTTCACGGAGTGGAAGGGGCGGTGATTCTTTTTCTTTCGTAATTAAGTGACGTGCGTAACTGGCTATCGTCGCATCGATCACGGCTATCGCTATCGTGAGTGATTAGCGCCGGAATACCGGCTAATGAGGGAAGGAACGCTCACATTTAAGAAAAGTTCTCCGAAAAAAAAAAGACAATGGTAGTGACCGTCCCGAAACGTCACAGTGGGTTATGATGTTATGCTGTAGGGAAGACTGAGAACGTTTAGCTTGAGCGCGAAACACGGTACTCGATCGTTTTTGCATTCTCCCATAGGAACGCGGGTGCCGCGGCATGGACTCGAACCTGCTACCTTGTGTTCAGCTGCAGAACACCATATCCACTAAGAGACCGCGGCGGGTTCTTGTGAATACGGGCCTACAGATGTCACAAGGCCCCCTGTTTCGGTTATGGTTATTGAGAATAGCTTTTATTATGCAAAAATTGGGTGGGTATCGCGGATTATTGCTTGTCAGTGAATGACGCTGACTAAAGAAGAATGGAATCAGCAGTGTAGAACACAAGGATGCGTCGAACCATCTTTGTCATGTAACTCACAGAGTGCGTAGGCTGTCGGCCCAGGTGTCCACGGTTGCCAATAAGAGGGCGGTCTTTTCGAAGGTGCAGCGCCGCATGTGACGGAGTGCGAACACAAACACTGTCACTCGGCTGACACCCGCTTCGAAGCACCACCGACATGCCTGCACATGCGAAGAGACGGTCGTCATTTTACCGCGGCGGTGGTTGCTGTTATTCGGGTTCTCTCGGCTCTCTGCGTACCTGTGCGTCATACGGCGCCTGGCTGAAGCCTCAGGCCGCATTTGAACTCGCAGATATTTTTTATTTATATGGTATGCAGGTAGTAGGTTACATTAAAATACAAACGCCTTAAATTGTTACGAGCGGCCACCGCGCACTTCATCGCCCTTCCCTCGCTCGCTTGCTCGCACGCACGCACGCTCATTCCGGTATTTTAGACGCGCACAAATAATGTTCTGGAATCCGTAACGACTGTTTCCGCAGGACTTCTAAACTCGCAGCAACGAAATGGTACTGAGCGCCGGAAAGCACTGAACCGCGCAGTCCGTCGCATCATGCGGTAGCAGCATGCTAAATTGCGGGACGGTTGTCGCCGCTGTCAACATGGGTGATCGAAATAAAACCCTCGCTATAAGAGCTTCTCGTGAGTTAAGGCTGCTCACCCCGCTGAATAGAAGCGTTCCAGCGATGTACGTCCGTCGAAGGTCTGTGCCCGTTCGCTGCGCAAAGCGCCGGTTGCCGTCTGGCATGACGGCCACGTGACTAGGAACGCAACCCAACTGCACCAGCCAGAGTACGGCAGCGTAGTACCATGGTGTGCGGCTGTCCCAAGGTGTCCTTTGGGAAACTGCCGAAGAAGGAAGCCGGGGTTAGGTGTAATATTCGACCGCGTATTTTATGGCACATGTTGTAATTTACTAATTTTATAGCCGCCCAGTTCGCAAGTTTGATCCGCTAGGAACGATTTCTGGGGATGACAGTAGTCTTGAAATATGCGTTCCCAAAGTGTTCGACGAAGTGCATTGGTGTCCCGGTTATTTTTGAGCTTCAATGCATAAAAAAAGCGTAGAAAAAAGTAAATGAAGCAACAGCGAATTTTTATTGCAAGTTCAACAGCGCTTATCTCAAATTTGCTGCCGCTTTGAAAATTCGCTCCTTCTGAAATCACTGGAGGAGGAGGAAACAACTTTATTTTGTCCATTTGGCTTAGTGAGGGATGGCTACCAGGCGATTCGTTGCAGCCACCTTCTCGGTTCTTTGGACGGCCCGCAGTTGAACCTCCAGGCTCGGGTCCCGGTGTCTCGCTTCCCATGCTTCAGGCGAGGGAGCGGCCAGGAGCTGGTGGGGGGGGGGGGGGATTTTTTTTGCAGTCCCAGGGAATATGATTTAAAGAGGCTATGAACCCACATAATGAGCAGTGTGGGTCTGTCAAGTCAAAGTAACAGTGTGTGTACATTTGTGGGTTGAGAAAGGAGTGCGTTTGGAGTCGGCGCCAGGTGACTTCTTGTTCCTTGGTGAGCTTGGGATGAGGTGCATGTGCAAGCGTCCAATAAAGGCATCCAGTCCGGCGCTGTTTCTTGCGCAGCGTACACACTACGAACGTAAGCAGCAGATTCCCGAAAAAAAAAAGATCGAGTGCTTCGCTGTGGTTATGCGTGCCCGTCGCACATTCTACTGCGCCAAAGACTATGTAGGCCACGTCGTAGGTCACATGCAGGTAGTAGGTTACATGGATCTTTAAAAGCTAGGAAACGAATTGTGTATGGTGTGATATCTAAATCTTTTTAAAGTGTACTTTGGAGATTGTCCCAGACGAATACGGCATCCCTACAATCTAGAAAACAGTGATCAATCGTATTATCGACCACGGCACGAAACAGCCCCTTTTTTCAACCAGGTTTTAACAGGAAGAGTTGCCGAATGTAAATTAAAGAAAACGATTTTATCTCTGGAGGAAGGATCATTCGACGGACATGATTAACAACATCTACATAATAACATTCCAAATAAGGCGCCCAATTACCTTCCAGATACAGTTGTGTCGTCAACTGTCAGAGATGCACACTTGGGGCTTCTCGATGGAGGTTGTTGAAGACATTCACTTTCTAAAGGCTCACTTTAGTATGGATTATATTTTCACTGCCTCCCGCAAATAAATTTCTACTGCACTCATTGACACAGCGTTTGTTGCGCCACCGCTCCATTGCGCCTTCGTTGCAACAGGTGTCAGTGATAACCACTTCGAGCCTGTGCACAGGGTTGGCCTCTGCCTGGCGGGCGATTCACTAGATGGCAGAGCGAGCGGCTGCGGAATAGGGAGCCTACATGCATGTAGGCTCCCTACTGCGGAACGATGACGGCGAGCTGCTTCTGCTCGCTCTCCCTTTCGCGTTGTCGAGGGCCCGCAGATGCCAGCGCCGGAGCCCATGGACGACGACGAATAAGATGCAACGCGCTTCAGGTAACCGTAGGACGACGACTACGACATCCCTCCAGGGTATGAGGTGGAGTAGAAGATGAAGAAATGTAGTGTGTGCCGCTCGGAAAAGTACTGTCATCGCTAGTCATGGTGGCGTCATCGAGAAGGAACACTGATCGCAATGTGCGTGAAACGCCACTTTAACGAGAACTCTGCAAATAAAACTCAGCTGTGAGATCGCAATATGGCCGGTTTGTCGCCTTGCGTTGCTGCGACCTCATAAGCAGCAACATTGGGTTCGGAAACATAACGCAGTGGCACTAAACTCAGCAACGCTTCGCTGCAACACTAAATTCAGCGACATAACTAAGTGACACCGTCAGTGGCAAGTTATATTCTCGCATTTGCATATCATAAGAATTGCTTAGATGTCCACATAGCGTGTTCAGGTAAAACTGGTTGTCATGGTTATATCATGGTTATGTTTGCTTGGCAAAACTCGCAAGACTAACAATTTCAAGATAGCCCGTCCTAAAGTGCATACTGCAAAATACTTGATGTCCCAGCTGCTTTCCAAAGACAAGCGTCGAGTAGTAGAGGGTAATCTTACCTGTAACATCAAGGGATTTGTTTAAACAGACTTCGGAGACGAATATATTGAAAGTGGCCCTATACTTATGATTGCTGCGGTGCATGCATGACTTCACTACAGTTCGGCTTCAATTTCGCAATTGGAACATGCGTCTTAATGTAAATAACGGGTTAGTAAATCGTTGCAATTAACTACTAGGACATTGCAATTTGTGTTGAAAGTAACGACGACCTTTTCATGTAATTGACCTCAATAGTCCGCATTGCGCTGCTTGCTTCATCAGATTTTTCAGAAAATTGTTCGAATTGAAAACACACGCATACGCAGCGGCGTTACCTTCTTCGTCGTTGCACACACAGTCAGACGGCGCTCTTTCGGGGCTCTCTGCAGCAGCATCTCTTCGTGGCTGTTCCATCTCTGCTTGTCGCTTGTCAGTAATAGTCCGAAAACCACGCTAGTTTTCTTTCCTGTTTTTAAATGAAGAGGCAGATTTATGGGCCATACATAAAGCAGGTGGCCGTCGACCTGTCTGATGGTAGAGCGATAAAATTGTGTATTTTAAACGCGTAAGCATTTCTATACCTACCAACTATAACAGGAAACCCGTCCGTCCGTCCGTCTGTCATGTAAGACGAATCGCTATGAAGAAATTAATGTAAAAACAAAACAAATTTGGAACGGAAAAACATTTGTGGTGCGTTTCAGACCTACGACATCACGCTCAGAAGCAGTGTGTCTTCCGCACTGGGCCCACGCTCGCAGAAATTCAATATATGTGAACCACATGAATGTGTTGTACCGGCGGTACAAAACAAATATCAACGAAGAACAGTTTCTATGAAGGCTTTATTGAAAGATTTGGTGATGGTGAAATTAAAGCCATCTCTAAGACCACATGTAGAGCCGACCTGCAGCATTGTAGACATAAAGAAAATTCAGATTTTGCGAAAGTTTAACGCCAAGTACGCCAGGTCCCCGATGCGTTTCGGTGGTTGCGGGATGCGCCTTCCGTTGGGGTGTTCCTTCACCGACCGAAATGCTACCGATCTCTGAGGGCTCATGCGCTTCACGTCGCGCAACACAGATATGCAGTCAATGAGTCGATAAGGATGATAAGGGGTGATGAGGGGTTATATGGGTCTCACCATGGTTGATAATGGTTCGATGCGGATTGATAAGGTGCTAATGAGCGAGAAGGGCTTACGTATAATGGTTGGAGCAAATCAGATAAGGTTAATGAAGGTTGATAAGGGTCGGATCAAGTCCGATAAAAGTTGAGAAGGGTCGAATTTTGTCCGTCAAGATTGATAAGGACAGATAAGGGTTTTAAAAATTGGATTGATTGCGATAAGGTTGATGCCGACTGATAAGGGTTGATAAGGCTGGGATCCAGTCCGATACCTTTGATAACAACCGATAAGGATTGATATTGGTCTGGACTTATTCTGATAAAGTTCATAACGACCGATAAGGGTTGATAAGGGTTTATACTGGTCGGATCAAGTTTCATAACATTGATACTGACACCGGGCTGCGTGGACATGAGCGAGCGGCGCAATGCTTACGTATACTTCGACAACTCCCAGAGGAGTTTCTGCGTGAATTTGTTTATATTTTTCAGCAGCGGGCTTGTATTCTGACCTTTACATACCACGTGTAACTTCGCGCATTCGTGCAGCTTGGCTTTAAAACAGTTTCACGAATGGGCAATTTTACCTTGTTGATACCGAGTATATAGCTCATGATTAATGAGGGCTTTTGAGATAGTTGACGCACTTTTGAAGGCTGAGAGAAAATTAAGCGATACAACAGTCTAAAGACGAGACGAAACAGAGTCAACTTCAACTGGCGTTTCCTGATCACAGAGCGCACGCTTTATACACCGCGGACGTCGCCAGCGCGGAACTTTCTCGCAACACGCATTCTTTAAACAGACATGCTTTCAATCAAGGAACCCATGTTTGCTCTCAATCCTTTTTCGAGATCGCTAATTTTGTTATGACTGAGTACCAATGTATAGTATAGTATAGTATAGTATAGTATTGTATAGTATAGTATAGTATAGTAAAGTATGGATGTATTATATAATAGATTTGCGGTAACTTCAGAACGTGCGTATTTCTGAAACGCCATTTTCTAGTTTGGTAGAGACAACTCGTGCGCGGCTCTGCAAAATTCCATGAAGTCCATCGTACTGAGCGCGTGAAGCACGAATGCATGTGTCATGTGTGACGTTCTACTCCGGTGCTTTTAAGTTCAGTGCACGCGGTTGTAACGCAGCAGGAAATAATTACTCTTTGTGTTCTCTTTGACTACCGAGCGCAGCTGACGGGAACATCAGCGATGTGGGGTTGTTGTATCCTGCCACCACTCTAATTTTTAGTTGTCGCGATGGTCGACGTTTCAATACCTTTACATTTACAATTTAATGTGTTGTCAAGCTACACTTACGGAAACATTTTCCGGCTTAGTACCATGTATACTATGTCAATGCAATGTATATACAATGCAATGTATCTATACAATGTCATCTGCAACCTTCGGTTTGCAGATGACATTGTCCTATTCAGCAACAATGGAGACGAATTACAACAAATGATTGAGGACCTTAATCGAGAAAGTGTAAGAATTGGGTTGAAGATGAATATGCAGAAGACAAAGATAATGTTCAATAGCCTGGCAAGGGAACAAGAATTCAGGATCGACAGTCAGCCTCTAGAGTCTGTAAAGCAGTACGTTTATCTAGGTCAATTACTCACAGGGGACCCTGATCACGGGAAAGAAATTTACAGAAGAATAAAATTGGGTTGGAGTGCATACGGCAGGCATTACCAAATCCTGACTGGGAGCTTACCACTGTCGTTGAAAAGAAAAGTGTACAATCATTGCATTCTACCGGTGCTAACATATGGGGCAGAAACTTGGAGGTTAACAAAGAAGCTCGAGAACAAGTTAAGGACCGCACAAAGAGCGATGGAACGAAAAATCTTAGGACTAACGTTAAGAGACAGGAAGAGAGCGGTGTGGATCAGAGAACAAACGGGGATAGCCGATATTCTAGCTGACATTAAGCGGAAGAAATGGAGCTGGGCAGGCCATGTAATGCGTAGGATGGATAACCGGTGGACCATTAGGGTTACAGAATGGATACCAAGAGAAGGGAAGCGCAGTCGAGGTCGGCAGAAAACCAGATGGGATGATGAAGTTAGGAAATTTGCAGGCGCAAGTTGGAATACGCTAGCGCAAGACAGGGGTAATTGGAGATCGCAGGGAGAGGCCTTCGTCCTGCAGTGGACATAAAATATAGGCTGATGATGATGATGATGATGATCCTTTGTCTTAGCTTGTGACAATTTACTCAGTTCAACTCGTAACCCTGTGTCCAAATTGTGTACATATGAACGCGTGTTGCTTCTTTTGCAGCGAAGCTGTATATGGCTAGGTTCTGACGGATCGCGTCCGCGGACAAAACGACGCGTAGAATAAGAATTTTCGCCGGCGGATATCTATCGGTTTAAATGTTTAAATTGCCTTATTTAGCACAGTTGTCAAAACGGATGTTAGCTTAAAGAATATGAGGTAATTTTAAAGTGATTCGCAACAATATCATCAAATACAAGATTGCCCTAATTGGTTAATAGATATGCAGACTATACTTAAAAATTACCTTGAGCATGGACTGAGGCTTTTCAAGGTAGCTTTTCTTAACGCCTCCGATACACAATTGGCTCCGTTGTGCAAGGGAAGTCGCTATAGCCGAGCGCGTGTCGAAGTTGTATATGGCCAGGTTCTGACTAAAAGTGCATGCGTCAACAGGGTGTGTCGAAACAATTCAGAACCCTTCCTCTGTCGAGAAAATGGGGGTACCCGCATACCCGTATATCCCATGCGGGTATGCGACACACGTGATTTTATTATCGTTGATCGTCACGTAACTGACAAGCATGTGATGTTATTGATGTCATGACCTATCAGTCATGTTAGTCATACATTCGTATCCTTCCATGACAATTTTGGTATATACCAAGTGAACGAGACGCGAGTTTTCGAGAGGTAGGGTTTTAGCGTTACACCACCACCACCGCCGACACTTGTGAGTCGACAAAAGTCGCGTCGACAAAATTGAATCCACAGTAGCCTGCTGCGCGCCGGTGGGGCTCCGTGGCTCCGGAGTGGATGGCGGAATAATAAAACCTCATTGTGTACCCACCAGTGTGTTTGCCTCGTTTTCTTGCGACGTCGACATCGCTCTACCGACGTTATCAGCAGTAGTACTTTGCTCTTGCTATGGCCAGGACGCGCGTAGTCCGCACTGAAGAAGAAGAACGTGCATGGAAAGAGCGTGAATGGACTCCAAGGCGACGGGAAGCAGCTATAGCCGAACGCATGTCGTCTGAAGGATCCGTAACATCGGATGGCCGCTGTGTGACCGGTGAAGAACAGCGTGCCCGTGAGGATCGCCTTCGCGAACAATAGCGGGAGTGGGCGCGAAAGCATCGGCAACCAATTGCAGTATATCACAGTTAGCACAAAGCAATGGTTACCATGGTGACAAAGTAAAGAGAAAATAAAAGACGATAACAACGAAGTTAGGTGTATGTGTCTTTATTCAATAAATATAGCAATTAACCATATATAACTCAATAGGGATATCAACAAGTACAACTTCTCGGGCGGCTGAGCACGAGGTCGCGGGATCGAATCCCGGCCACGGCGGCCCGATGCGGGCGAAATGCGAAAACACCCGGGTACATAGATTGAGGTGCACGTTAAAAAACTCCAGGTGGTCCAAATTGCCGGAGTCCCCCACTACTGCGTGCCTCATAATCAGATCGTGGTTTTGGCACGTAAAACCCCATAATTTAATTTTAACAGTCCGCCTGCATGCGAAGTGGGAAAGGAGGGCTTCAGCGGCAACCCTCCTCCTCCCGGCTGCGCGCCCTCTCCCTCTACCTTCTGACCTCATCAGTGACGTCATGGAGGCATTGTTTTGTTCGTGAATTATTTCCAGTAGGATATCCGGCAGCCGCCAGTTGTGGAAGCGGCGCTGCCGCCGCGTAACGGCTAGGGAGCCTACATGCAAGCGCTGCAAGCGCTGCGCTTGCATGTAGGCTCCCTAGTATCGGCATGGGACCGAGCGTCCCATGGGAGGTATAGGAAGTTTCCCGCCCCTGGCTTAGCCTAGCCCAAATACGTGGCGAGTACCTTGCGATAGCCAATCGATAGCCAATCAATAGCTAATTGAGCCCAAATACGTGGCTAGTACCTTGCGATATCCAATCGATAGCCAATCAATATCTAATCGATAATCGATCAGTAATCAATAAATTCCGGAAAATGCTTGGGAGTGCTTAGCCTAGCCCAAATACGTCGCCAGTACCTTGCGATAGCCAATTAATAGCTAATGAATCAATAATAAATAAATTCCGGTAAATGGTGGGGATGACTTGGTAGTGCTTAGCCTAGCCCAAAAGCCAAGATTAGCTAGGTGCCCATCAGCTCCGCTGTCTCTTCAGCATTGCGGCTCCAGTGCAAGCTACGCTAGTTTTTTCTTTCCTTTTTTTTTACATGCACAGAGCCGACTCATGGAATGCCGCCGCCGCTTCTAGAATTCGTTCATACAACTTTTACGTGCTGGGCAGCAGAACTTTGTAGCAATTGAACAGTGCAGGCGAATGCTTTTGGATGTCCTGAACTAACTCGTCGGCATTTTCCCGCAGATTGAAAAGTACCTTGATGGGCCGTGATCATTTATAACAAATAATTCCACGTCACTCGCTTTTGGTGCATAGAATTGGCAACATTAATGTGCCCTTTCGAATAAAGTTGATCGTTCCCGACTTCTGCCGCACATTTCCACCAGAATATGCATGTGAAAGATTCTTACGTAACACCGACGTTATGTCTAAAAACAAATTGGCCGCATATCTGCTTGCTTCGCTGCAAAGGACTTCGAAAGACGGTAGTCTTCTGCCGCCCCTGATACGTAACACCCTCTCTTCACCCACTCTCACCACTCACGCTCTGCTCCTCCACGCTCACTCCTCCCATGATGGATGCAATGGAGGTCTTGCTGAATTCAATTAAAATTTCCCGCGTTCCCCCTGCTCTCGCGCCGTCTCTCGGGACTATTTAATACTGTTGCCTTAAAGCCGGCTACAGAGCCGCGGCTTCAGTCGGCTTGTTTTTAACGCGTAGCGGCTCTTCCACACCATTTCTAACGCGTTGATTTTTCATTTACTAACGTAAAAACCAGCCCAATGTGTATTCTCAATTAAATGAACGCTGCAGATCACGATTATGTGCACATATTTTGCCTCAAATAGGCCTGAGGTTTCGTTCGCGCTGTGTAATGTTGCGTGTATGACCCCATGCCACCAGTGCTAGTAGCTTGGTTGGTTTAGGTGGGGTGGTTGAATCGGTTTTGGCTGGGCGGTTGAATCGAGTGACAGACGGACAAACAGACAGACAAGGTTTTTCGCGTTTAGGTAGCTCAAGAAAGACTGTAGTCTTTAAAATATTAGACAGAAAAGGACTCATTACAAAACGGAGCACGGATGTTAAAGCCAAATGCGGGAACCGATTGGCCCCATGGCCCGCGCAGGTTCTTACCACGAGACGCTGCACCACGAACTCGATGCCGGTGATACCGTTGAAGTTTGTGCCTCCAAAGATCTCAGAGACGGCCTTCACGTGCTTGGACACCATGCTGGTCAACTCCTGGCGGACCCTGAGAATCCTGTCGTGCTCACTTCCCTGCCAGGAGGCCACTGCCTCGAACAAGCGTGTAGTCCACGGTGATCTCGAGGTTACACACGCGCTGAACGTACGTCTTTCGGAACGCTCCCTGCGGCTCCATGACGCCACCGCGGTTTGAGGGCGTCTTCGAGAGGTTTCGACTAAAGCCCCTCAATGAAGAAGGGCTTTAGTTTCGACCGCGAATGCCGGAACCATGGGCCGCAGCATTCCTTCGAATCGTGCCGGTCATCGAAGTGGTTTCGAGGTCGAGGTCCATCACGGAACGCTTTAGACGGCGTTGCTGGAAGATCCACGAAGCAAGCCACGCTATTGCGAGAAAGATCTGTTGAAAATACTGAACGCCTTTAGAATGTTTAAATGACGTGCATATTACATTCTAATCGCGTCAGTTTTGTTATAAAGCTGCACATTTGTACTTTTAATGGTAACCGGCTCTCTACTGCTTTAAATAAGGGCAATAGTCTGCCGAGTTAGGATGCTTCCGGAATTTTCCGTCAGGCCTAAGGTTATCATCAGCTCGGAGTAAAATTATTCAGATAACTGCGATGTCAGGTCTCCTGCTGTAACTTTTACAACATGATATGAACATGTAGTATCCCTGAGAATTTTACCAAAATTATGTTACTTGCAGACCTGGTGACAAGTAACTAAAGCATAGCAGTACGAGCGGCTGTTATTATTCAAGCTAAAGTAGCAGCGGTAGTCTTTAAGTGTAAATTTGGGAACTTAAAGTTACCGTGTTTAGTGTTTATGAACCGGACACCATAGTGTCTTGTACAAACTGAGCCAAACTGAACCAGACGTTTTGTCCTTCAATGACCCAAAGAACAATGGGAGGTGCAGGGTTAGTTAGGTCTGAGATTTACTGACTCACGTGCGGTAGTGCGAATTCAGTGCTTTGGCTCTGGGACTCTTCTGCTGGCATCATTTACCTTTTTCACGCAGATCAGAAGTTTAGTGCTCTTACCATGAAATTTGGGAGCATTTTACGCGTTGTGCGATTTTATACGCTCTTTCAGCTAACTATCAAATACGAATGCGGTGGCTCTGCCATCGTTAGTGAGCATTCTGCAATGATTAAAGCAACTTTTTAATAAAGAAAGACATCCAATCCTGCAATTTCGCCGTGGTTTGCCGCGTGTGCGATGTTTCTAGTGAATTTCGCCCTGGAAGCATCATATATAGTGTTTTAGTTATGTATCGTGACGTTTTTGTCTTTAAATAGTGGTATTTACGTAGTCGTATAGTTAATGATCGCGTAATCAATCGCCAGTAGAACGAGCCGATACCTGCAATATCCTGCTGAAGGACCGCCGTGGGAACCCGCTTCTACAATACTCCACCGACATTTATTTCTAGTGTGAACTTGAGAAACATCATAGTTTAAACTGCTGAGATTGTGTGTGATTGGCACGACATACGACGATTGGCATGACAAGCGATATGCAGAATCAGCTTTAGTTATTGAAGTTCAGACGGCCGCTTTCTGATCGTATGATGATCTGAAAAGGGGTGCATCGAACAACCAACTCATCCAAGTACCGGATTCGTACTCAGTGCACCCCCAATCTCTAATGTCCATTGCTACGGGCCTAGTTCTTCTTCACGTACAATTTTTCACATATCTTGCCTCAAACGTTTTTCTTTTTTTTAATATCGTGAAAACGTGTCGTATATCGATCGCTACTGTGACCGCTAAGAGTCCTATAATTGTTACCAAAAAATCAGCATTTAGAAAATGTCGCTAAAGGGCCTATTGTGTTTGCCTGCTTGAATTCCAATGGCGGTTGGTCTCAAGGCACCTGAGATTGCTGCCGCCGTATTGGCGCCGTATTCGGTCCATGGCATCCTTGGTGGCACCGTGAAGGCCGCAGCGTCCGTCGGCGAAGCGGACGTCCCGCGCCGAGTAGATGAGCGAGTGGAAGGGCGCCGAGTCCTGGAAGAAGTGGCCGGCGCGCTCCACGTAGAACTCTTCGCCCTCGCGGGGCAGCGAGATGCGGCCACTGAACACGCCCCCTATGATGGATCCTACCACGCGGCTGTGAGGCGCCCCGGGATAAAAGCGTAGGGTATGTGACCTTTAAGTTAGAAAGAAGCGAGAAGAAGGATAACCAAGTGACTTGGTTGAATTGTTAGTCATCACATGAAGCCAACAGAAGATAAAGCCAAGAAAAGCAGAGAGGGAATGAGCTGTGACTTACATTGACATGCAGAAATAATACGGCAAAGGGAAATGAAAAGTGTCGGAAAAGACAACTAACCTGCCGCCAGAGGGAGCCGAACTCACATCATCCGCATCACGTGTGCGATGCTCTATCAGTTGTAAACTACGGCGGCGGCTGTCCTGTCTACTTCTTTGTGCATGTGTGTATGTGTACTAGATATGGCCCCGGAATTGTTAGTCAGCGCCGCTCCTGACAATGGCGGTGGATGTTGAACGTGTTTTTAATCGCAGCAGTCACGTAGTACGTGAGCTCACGAACAGGCAACTAGTGAACAAACCTACGTATGTTACCTGAAGGTATAAAGCCTGTCGAGACGAGACCCTCGCTGTGCAATGAACTAGAAGTTAGTAGTATATGTTGGGTGATATTTTTGGTGTACATATTAAGCACACATTCTCCTCAGGGAAGTAGAGATGCTTTGTGAACACACGGCTTTGACGGGAGATTTGATGACGCAGGCTCCTCATCCGAATGGTTCATCACAGAAAAAAGAAAGGCTGAGTAGCGTGTTGGGCAACCGGCGTCTCGTATACTAGAACGCTTAGTAAAAGACATTAATTTGCACAATAGCACCAGGATTAGGCAACATTTACATCAGTTACTTTCGGATATATAGTGCACATCCGCGATTGAAGCCTTTAAGTTGTAAACACGTCTCCCTTGATAAAAATCGTAACCTGCGTTTTTTTTAATACAAGCTCCACTCGACACTCCACTTTGATTCAATAAAGTGAGTGGTAGCACAATCTTTCGACTGAAGTGGTCACTGCGCTTCAGTGCCAACTCATGGCGATTCCTCAGCACGAATTTTATAAACAGGTGCTCTCGGCGCATGCCATATTTTGCTAATTTGCTGTAGCGAAAAATGTTTTTCAGGCAATACCTCGGTCGTACACATCGTCAAAGAGGGCTATCGGGTTTGTAACAATGGGTCTACGAGACGCCGTACTGGTGAGCTCTGGACCAATGTGACTGCCGAGGACTCTTTCAAGTGTACCTAAATCTACGTTTACGAGCGTTTTTGAATTTAGTTTTCACCGGAACGTAACCTGCATGGTCGGGAAGTGAACCCGAGGCCTTCTGAGCAGAAATGAGGCACTGATCGTGGCGGGTGCACGTATTTAAAGGTGAAGAACGTGAGAACGAGTCTCACTGGACTGCAGCATGACTGATGTGGGGGGACGAAGCTCGTGCCCCTTGCCTGCGAATGTGGCAGTTTAAACGAATAAATCCTGGGGTGTTACGCGCCGAAACCACTCTAATAGTGAATTCCACTGGCGGATCTGGAGCGGTGTGCCGAATCCACGACGGAGCAAGAAAATCTGCCGCGGAGCGACCCGATCCCGATCGACCAGTGAAAAATAAACACGCTCCGGCAGGGATTGCAGCGGAAGTTGTCGCACGCATCCGGTTACCCATGTTGCCAATCTCGCATTAGACCACGTTGGGGGTTCTAGGCACAGCGGCAACTGCACTTCGCGTCTTCTTCGACGTAGCCGACGATTTTGGGGCGTTTGTGCGGAGGCTCTGCAAACATTTCATTAAATAAAATTTCGTACAGTACGTACGACTCATCCTCATCGCTGCTGCTGCTGCTTTCTGAAGAGGAACTGTGCGAACTGTCGCTGTCGCTCAAAGCAACGAGCAATCCGGCAGGGTCGAACGACGCCATTTCAGAACTGTAAACAACGCCACAGGGTTACCAGACAGCGCTTGAAAAAGCGCTGCAAGCAACCGACGTACCCGATTGTTCCGGAAGTGACGGCGCCTAGTCGCTGGAGTTCCGGCGAAATCCGGCTCTATAAGACGGATCAACGCGGAGCGCTCCGTCGCGGAGCAAGTTGCCCCAAATCGCCCACTGGAACATGCGATCTTGCTCTGGATCCGCCAGTGGAATTCAAATTCTCGGCCGCGGAGCAAAAAAACTTGCTCCAGATCCGCCAGTGGAATTTACTATAAGATTATGAGGCGCGCCGTAGAGGAGAGCTCCGGAATAATTTTGACCACCTGGGATTCTTTAACGTCCACCCAATTCACGGCAGACGGGCGTCTTTTTTTTTTTTTTTTCTTTTTTGCATTTCGCACCCATCTATATGCGGCCGTCGCAGCCGGCATTCGACCCCGCACCTTCGGGCTTAGCAGCGCAAGTGGCAGCTTACCCACGACATGACTGGAATAGAGATGCTCCAGGCTGTCCAGTACTGGTCCTTAGTGCGTCTCGATGGTGAAGTCTTCGGCGAAAGTGGACGGGTCCCTTTCCAGGCGAAGCCTAAACTCTCTGGAACACGTCGGATGAGATGGCTCGAAAGCGAACCGTGCCTTCCGGTGCACGACGTTCCGCCTTTGCGTGCACCGAGCACTGCCCTGTCCAATCAACGCATGCTTACCTCTTGTAGGACCTGAATGCAAGCTCGACGCTGCGCGTGGCCCGGTGTGGCGCAGATTAGCGCTTCCAGCGCCTGCTGACCACGCTGATGGGCTCGTACGCGAGCGGCTTGTAATGCAGCACGAAGTCGTTGAGAGTGCGTGCTGCGCACAAGCGTGCGAAATGCGTTCTCCGTAAAAGTCTAACTCAACAAGTCGCAATGGCGTGTCATTTGTTGCACAACAATGCACCGTCAACATTGAACTAGCGCACATGTACGGAGTATAGGCAGTGACTTGTAGCTATGCGCTATTTTAAACACTCTGTATATATACTTGTATGACAGGCAACAACTTTGAGGTGTCTCTGGCTGGCAACCTGGATCACGTGACGTGTATACGTAATGGACCCCTATAAATACGACTGTGGAGAGCACAATCAACGCCTCCTATAAAGCTTTATAGGAGGCGTTGGCACAATAAACGTTCCATTTTCTACAGTCACCATGTAGTTGTTTATTGGCTAGACGCGACGTATCAGTGGCGACGAGGAAGAAGCGAACGCAGCGGCTTCACAACGCAAAGAAAGCAAGGATGAGCCTCGGAAAACCACCCGTGTTCGATGGAATCGGGACTACATGGATGACCTTCAAGATTCGACTCGAGGTGTACCTGGAAGCGCAAGAGATAGCAGACGAGACGAAGCGACGCGCCATCTTGATATCTTCGTTGCCCGACGCGGCGGTAAGAGTTATTCAAGGACGATGTCACCCAAGGCAAGTCAATAACCTTACCTACCAAGAAGCCAATGGATATTTGCAGGATTATTATGCGCCGGAAGTCAATGAGATAGCCGCAAGTTACGCATTTTTTATGCGAACGCAGCAACCAGGCGAAACAGTACAAGGCTTCATCGCAGAGATTCGGCGTCTGGCCGAACAGTGCAATTTTGGAATCTCCCTGCAGC
Organism: Dermacentor silvarum; assembly: GCF_013339745.2. Classification (NCBI taxonomy): domain Eukaryota; kingdom Metazoa; phylum Arthropoda; class Arachnida; order Ixodida; family Ixodidae; genus Dermacentor; species Dermacentor silvarum. Next base: position 161,179,602 of record NC_051159.1, on the reverse strand, counting down.
GTATGCTTCGGGATCGAATCGTTTGCGGCGTTACAGATGAAGATGTCCGGCGGCATTTACTCACCAGACGTAATTTGACTTTGTCGGAGGCAGAAGACTTCGTCATTTCGGCACAGAACGCGAGCGAGAACGCAAGAAACATGCACGCCTCGGAACAGGGGGTGGTCCATTATACGAGAACGCCGTCTAGAGAAGGAAGATTTCAGCAGCGTCTTCAAAAGTGCCAGAGATGCGGAAGCGACACACATTCCGAAGAAGCGTGTTTTCATCAACAAACCATATGTCGGAAGTGTGGTCGACGTGGACATATCGCCCGGGTGTGCCGTTCTGGAACGCGAGGTAAGCCTCGCGGTACCTACGCCATGTTGGCGGATGCCGATGACCGATCAACCGACCACGAAACACTTTATACTCTCGTGGCACATCAAGACAGCGACAGAGACATGGTGAGTCCTGTTGTTAAGGAAATCGTTTGGAATGGGGTACCACTTCGCATGATCGTGGATACCGGATCGCCAGTTAGCGTCGTCTCCACATCGGTGTTTCGGCAGCATCGCCGTCATTGGCCGCCGTTAACGAACACGACTGTTCGATTATCATGTTTTTTGGGAGAGCTCCCCGTAGCGGGTCAAGTACGCATGACTGCATCATGTGATGGACAGACGGTAGTCGGATCTTTAGTCGTCGTCGACATCCCCGGCCCGTCACTTTGTGGAAGAGACATTATAAAAGCCTTCAATCAATCTGGGATAGCGATGCTCAAACCCAACCAGGTATCTATGATTCAAACACAACCGGATAAAGCTCTGCAGAATTTACTGGATGAATTCAGCGATGTATTTGCCCCTGGACTTGGGAAATTCACCGGCCCACCCGTGAAATTCCAACTCAAAGTGCAAGCAACTCCTCGTTTCTGTAAGGCTCGTTCCCTGCCTTATGCCTTGGTGGACAAAGTTTCGGAGGCGTTAGACAGAATGGTAGCAGATGGCATCTTATCACCATTAACGACTGCGGAATGGGCCACACCGGTCGTGCCTGTTGTGAAACCGGATGGATCTATCCGCGTTTGTGGAGATTTCCGTCTCACTGTGAACACAGCTACGGTTACTGAACAATATCCCCTTCCACGGGTAGAAGACATTTTCGCACGGCTAAACGGCGGCGAAGTGTTCACCACTCTCGACTTGACACAAGCGTACGATCAACTACCCTTGGACGACAAGGCCAAGGAATTGACTGTGCTCAACACCCACAAGGGCCTATTCTGCTTCAACAGACTTCCGTTTGGAGTAAGTTCAGCGCCAGCCATCTTTCAAAGACGAATGGACTTGCTCTTCAGGGATCTGCCAGGTGTCCAAGTTTACCTTGACGACATCATCATAGCGGAGAAGAAAAATGACCTCACACTACTCCGAAAAGTGCTTCAGCGGTTACGAAAGAATGGATTTAGACTGAACCGCAACAAATGCCGATTTCGACAAAAAGAAGTAACATTTCTGGGTCACCGCGTGGATGCTTCTGGCCTCAAGCCCAAGGATGACAACATAGCAGCTGTCGTAAGGGCCCCGACGCCGACTTCGGTGACGGAACTCAAGGCATTTCTAGGCCTGATTAATTACTATGCCAAGTTTTTGCCTAATTTGTCGACCCACCTGGCTCCACTGTACGACTTGCTGAAGAAGGGTGCCACTTGGGAGTGGCGGGACAAACAAGAGACGGCCTTCAAGCACGTCAAAGGAGCAATCCAGACTTCGAAGTTTCTAGCCCACTTCGACCCGAAAAAACCATTGAGGTTGGAATGTGACGCATCAGCAGTAGGAGTTGGCGCGGTTCTCTCTCACCGTGTAAATGGAATTGACTACCCCATCGGATTCCGTTCCAGAACGTTAAATCAAGCAGAACGAAACTACTCGCAACTGGAAAAGGAAGCGTTGGCACTTGTTTTTGGGGTGACCAGGTTTAAAGACTATTTGTACGGAAACCAATTTGTCTTGGTGACGGATCATAAACCGCTCACGGGTATCTTCAATCCGAACAAAGCCATTCCTCCCATGGCGGCAGCCAGGATACAAAGATGGGCCCTCTTGCTGGACAATTATCAGTACGTCTTAGAGTACCGAAAGGGTGCAGACAACGTCAATGCTGATGCACTGAGCCGACTGCCACTCCAGACCAGTGAAGAGTCTCAGGGCCTACAAGAAAACCCAGAGTATGTGCTGTACACAGACTTTCTAACAAGCAAAGCTATCACAGCACGGGACCTTGTACAGCTGACGGACTTGGATCCTACTTTGCAACAGGTCAAACAGTGGATTGTGCAAGGTTGGCCGAATTTCTTAGGGGAGCATCAACAGCGATACCGTACCTATTTCAACAAGAGACAAGAACTGACGATCAGCGCAGGATTTGATTTTCTGGGGACATCGAATCGTCATACCTACTGCTGCAATTAAAGCTGTCTTAAATGTGTTACACGATAATCACTCGGGCATGACAGCTATGAAAAAGACAGCAAGATCCTTGTTCTGGTTTCCAAACGTGGATGCAGAAATTGAACGCCTAGTAAGAGCCTGTACCGTCTGTATAGAATCCGCACCGATGCCTCCACGACATACGCCAGTACCATGGCCAGTCCTCGAACGAAAGATGGAGCCGCCTGCATCTAGATTTCGCAGGACCAGTGGACGGGCACATGATATTAGTCGCAGTAGACTCAACAACTAAATGGATTGAAGCACTGCCTATGAAGTCAGCCACGTCAGAAACCACTGTGGACGGAGTATAGGCAGTGACTTGTAGCTATGCGCTATTTTAAACACTCTGTATATATACTTGTATGACAGGCAACAACTTACTAAGTAGTTATCCAAAAACCAGCCCGTTTATTTATAACCATTTAAAGGCACTTTTAAGGACGCCTGACCAAACTGATGAGAAATTAAAGTGGTAAGAATGTTCATTTTCCGAAGCAACCGTCACCCTGATTTTCATATATACTCGGCACTTCTATGAGGCTGCACGAAGAGCAACCTCAGGATGCATGCCCAAGAATGTTCTGAAATGCCGTGAAAAGCCAGACACTACTCATATTCCAGAGAGAACGTGATGTCACATCTTTGCTAGTTATCTTTGAGGCCGTATTACGTTGGCTCTCCATGAAAAACGGTCACACGAGACACTCCCGACGGCGTGCGGGGATACGGCAATACGCAGGTGCTGTGGTTTTGATTGCGAAAATATGATAATGCTGAAGTCAAGCGCTATGGGCGGTCGGCTTACGCCGAGTAAACATTGGAAGCCATACAAGGGAGCGTCGCGAGTACAATCCAGAAGCTTCCAAGACCGACCATGAACGGCGCACGAAAATGAACAGCTTTTGGTTTGGTTTGGTGCCTATAGAAATAGCACAACCCACTACGGGGGATTGGCCATGAATCGGGCGGCAGTGGGAAGAAAAATGAAGGATACCTAAATGAGATTTTCTTAAGAATGAGATAATCAAAGAATTATAATCGTTAATATTAATTTTCATGCTATAGCATCTTATAATTTGAAGAAAATATTTTTGTTGTCTTGTGAAAAAAAATTAGCATGGCAGTCTCCTTGTTTCCTTTACAAAATTAAATATGGCATCACATACGTTCTTATTACAGTGTCCTAGTGCCGACGCCCCCAGAGATAGAATGAACAGCTCGCCGCGAATCCTTGTTCTTCTTCTGTCTTTTCTTCTTCTCCTGGTTCGTTTCGAGCTCGCTTGCGCGCGTGCTCTAAAACTGGCCCGTGGCTGCACAGCGGCTTAAATCAGTGGGGAAGTTGCTTCTGAAATTGGCGTATCTGAGAACTTAAAGTGGTTCTCCACACTGCTGGCTTGAACGAATACCCAGTGTCAGCCAAGGTGCGGTGGTAGCGTATGAGCATGACGTTTGACAAGCAACGGAACCTTTCTTATTCTAACGCGTACACGTTTATGACATGACCGATTACGCCGTACTGCCCTCCTGGTACACGTGTAAATGATAGTTGTATTGACTTCCGTATAACTCTGTGTTTACATGTCGCATATAAAACATTCAGTGAGAGCATTCTTGTGCAGTCTTTTTTTCGTTAGCGTGTAGTGACGTACCATGTTTTTTTTTTTTTGGTTTTGTATTTATTAACTAGTATTTATGTGCGTGCCTTTGGCTTGTGTCTCTCTCTCCATACACACGCACGCACGCACACGCACGCACGCACGCACACGCACGCAAGCACACACACGCAAGCACACACACGCAAGCACACACACGCAAGCACACACACGCAAGCACACACACCACACACACACACACACACACACACACACACACACACACGCACACGCACGCGCACGCACGCACACGCACACGCACACACACACACACACACACACACACACACACACACACACACACACACACACACACACACACACACACACACACACACACGCACACGAATAATCATAGCAACAAAATCTGAACATGAACACAGTGTGCAAATTGATATACGCATGGTACTTGCTGTAGCTGCTTTATTTGCATCTATTTCTTCAGGTTTGCACTATACAGTGGGCGAAGGCCTTTGTGCCAGCGGCTTTAATGCTTTCTATGTAGGTTTGTTGACGTAACGCACATCCAGGATCTGGCAAGCCACGCCGAATAGCCTCTAGAGCACGATGCTTTTCTTTTGCTGTCTATTTGTGAAAAGAAGAAAAAAAAACAAGAAAAAAAAAACAAGCAGAGAATTAATACAATAGAAAAGAGCGAAGGTCAGGACGCTATAGTTAAACTCTGTGAGGGATGTTTTTCATGACGCACTCTTTATTGTAATATCTGGTGGCTGATATATTTTCGTGCGCACCGGCTGATCTGTAAACACAATTTGTACTACCCTTGCGCGCCCAGCTTATGTAATTGTAATGAAAACTTGGAAGTAATATGTTATTTGAATTTCAGTGCAGTCTGTTTACCTCGGTCAGAATTTGCGAGCGAATAATTTAAAGGGACGTCGATGAGAAACGTCACCGCTTGTGAAACCGCAAACACCACCCCCCAGCACTAACATATATGCAGAACCGGCGCGAAATTGTTCTTATAGTGATTTAGGCCGTTGGGCAGACTTTGTGAAAAAAATTGCAGTAGGGCAGTCTTGCTGTGAGCGTATGCTTATCTAATCAGTAAGAATGAAAGAACAGGAAGCGCGCTTCTGACCAAAAAAAGATTTTCGCTTTATTCTTTTTTTACCGTTCTAATGAATGAATAAAAAATGGAGGGCTACATGAAGGCATTACCGAATACCCGTCGCGGTATCCGCCGTAGTGGCGTGGTGGCGTTGGAGTTGCGCTGCTAAGCATCCCGGCGACGGCGGCCGCGTTTTGATGGGGGTGAAATGAAAAAAAAAAAAAAACTAATGAAAAAAAGTTGCAGTGGTTTAGCTCGGCTATGCCAGGATATACGTAGCGTTAGCAAAGGTTCAGCTGATTATTCTTAGCTTTCCTGGTTGTCTAGATTGTCAAGGATTAGCTTGATTGTCATGCTTACTGCTGCTTCAATGACACACACGCGGTATAAGTATTATGTGGCACATGTATTCATTCCTCCTACGCTCAACCGCTAATTGCCAGGCAACTACTTCGGGATCCGATGAGTCAAGCTTCTCCGTTCTTCTGCGCTGTTGAGCAGCATTTGCGCTCTCCTTCTCCATGGCTATACCACACTGGCAAACGCCAGTCAGAAGCGCAGCGGCTCCAGTGCAATGTCAGACGGCGACTGCACAGCGAGCGCGCGCCGGCGCCAGTGCGTCTACCACGGCTACGACGTCACTCCTCTGGAATGCGCAGACCGGCGGCGGTGAGTCGCGCGCGGCGGCGGCGGAGTGCGCGAGAGGTGCCGGCTCCGATGGCTCCGGTGCGCAAGCCGTGTGACATCACTGATCCTTGCGCATGCGCAGCACGGCTCTTGATGTGCCGCGCGAAACGGGCTTGGCTAGGCCAGTGTAGCTAACGCTACAAAAAGAAGCCTAACCTTGCACTCGGTCGCGCAACACTTGAAACAGCGAAGCTGGGCGATCGTAGCCCAGCATTTCCCGGTAGTGCGCGCGAACTTTTCATCTTATTACTCATGATGATGATAATTTCTTTTAGCTCGTCTCGGACTTACGGCTGTCACTGAGCGTTCCATAGCGCAGCTTGCGACACCGACACCGCGTTCCAGGAAAACCTAGGGAGCCTACATGCAATGCCGTTTTAGGGTGGTGACAACACCAAGTTTTTGACCGCTATTTGCCGCTAAATTTGGGTGGGTAGCCATTTTGGACCCCAGTCTTTCTGACTTTTTTTGTCACGCTCTGGTGTACTCATGATGACACGCGATCTATTCAATTTCTTTAATTTAGTTTCGCGCCAATGCGCTCAAGAAACCTGCATACATCTTTAATATACTAGTTGCATTTTCCTTTTATTTTAACACATCAAACTTACTCTTCTATTGCATCTCGTGCGACACATGTAAAGCAACAAGTTATAAGGCACGATGGCATGCTCGTGGTAGCATTATCTCACGCCAAGAATGTGAACTGCATTAAGCATTGTCGTTGCCTTCCAGTTGTACATGATATACAGAGGGTGCTTTTCGAAGTGTGCTGTAATGAAGACTGTTCGTACCAGTCTGTTTAACTAAAAGGTGGACTTGCCGTGTACGGCGCTCAGTGCTCCCTCAAGGGCTGCAGAAGATAGCGCCAACCTTTCCCTTTCCCTCAAGAACCACTTATCATCGCGCCATTTGTCTCTGGCTGCTGAGGCCAATGTTTATTAAAAGAAGTTAATTAATTTCACGTCACCAAGGGTTGCGGGAGATGTGGTCTGTCGGGTGGTCTTTCACCATTTTGTGCCCCAGATTTAACCCGCCAAATTAGCTGGCGGCGGCAAGTGCCCTTACAAAGGCTGTCACCACCCTAAAACGGCGTTGCATTTAGGCTCCCTAGGAAAACCGCTCCCTGAGTGCGTCTCTCTCTCGCTCTCAAAGCGCGCAAAACCTCTTCACCTCGCACAGCACGAGCGTGCGAACGCGCCAGCTATGGTCAAAGACGACGACGCTTGAACGCAATCATATGGTTCGCATAAATGCATGTTCTGCAAGCGTGGCTGTATAGCCTATCAAAAGGCGCGTCTTCTCCGTGGGGTGCAATCAAGTATCGGATGGTATGGTGATTCAAAATGAAGAGTTCTTTTGAGCACATCCCAAAATAATATTGCGTCTTTACAACTTATGAAGCAATGCTCTATAGTCTCAGTTACATCACAAAGGTGACAATTCACAGTGGATACAAAAATTCCTTTTTTGTGCAACGAAGTTTTGACACGTAATGGTTCACTGTGTAATTTAAAGGAAAACGATTTTATATATGGGGAGGGCGTGTTAGTGGTATTTATCTTCATAGTTAAGTAGTATGTACGGTATGGTTGATTGGTTGAGTAGGATGGGCCAATCGTTCAGTGTATTATGAAACGCTGCATAGATCTGTAGCGATTGTTTATGGCCTGTTCTCACGTTTTTAATGTAGTCACGGTCGTACTTACGGAGATATCATACCAGTGCAGTTGGTACATGAGAAATGCGCAGATCCACTCCCAAAAGTCCACTGCCGGCCAAGTCTTTGGCGTTATGTGCAGGTAGGCGTAACTACATTGCATTACCATAAAATCACTGAACCTGGGGCCTGCACATCGCATCAGCATGTCCACATCCGGGCATTCCGTGTGAGCAATGTAGGCGTCCAACAGTTCCGCTGTGACGTCCCTGTGTGAAATCGTGGCATGTCAAACTAAGCAATCACCAGCGCTAATAGTATTACAGCAAATATCTAGACTCCATTTGTACTGAAGGTTCCTGTTCTGACGAGAAAATACATATCCGAAGCCTCTCTTTCAACACTCTTTCGGTCCCTTGTTCTTGCATAGAAACATGATGATGATAGCTCTTTGGCCTGCTATAAAGGGAAGCATCGGGAGTGGAAACAACTCACGGCTGTAAAATTGTAGATCGGAATTTGCCGCTTGCCAGATATTGAAACAGTGATTGCCGAGGTGAAGGATTGTCCGTCTGGCTTACTTTAGTATTCCTGTAAGGGCTAATGTGTAGAAAATTTGAAGCTGGGAGAAAGGAATGAGGTCCCTCTATTTCGTTGTAAATGATACACTTCCAATATTAAGTTATACTGCTTAAGTTTGAGGGTAAGGTTAGCGACAAAATCTAACTTGAGAGATTGAACTATGACTGCTAGATTTTAGAAAAGGAGAGCAGTATAGCTCCCCTTTAAATTATTCGAATTGTCCTTAAATGTCTCACTACTTGCAGAGCGTCTAATAGACCAGTGTAAGTGTCATCAACAGTAAATAATAAACATTTCACGAATAAGCTCACACGTACAGGCGCTGACTGTCGCAAGTCAGCGCCTGTGTGTACCACGTCTTTCTGTGTCCTCGTCTATTCGTGCGGCATAAGCTTCACCATGTCATACCAACACGCCCAAAACGCGGCGTTACTGAACTTAATGAATAAAGTTTTATTACTACTAAATGTAAGAAAAAATACACGCGTTACCGCAATCTATAGTCGATGCTCTTTTGTGTCATTGACACCGGTGTTCTGGAGCTTAAACCCGTTACACTCAAACCGTGTTTTGCATCGAAGACGCACAATTTCCATTGTGGATGGTGTACCAAGATATGAGCTAAATTATCTGAGCACAAGATATAAAATTACACTCACAAAATTATTTTCCTGAATACCTATAAGTAATGGCCTTGCACTATACAATGCTACTAAAGCTTCAAAGTTCACTTACTTGGTCGTAATAATGGCTGCTTTCACGGCTTTAGCCAGATGCAAGGCAGCACGAGCCATCTGGTTTTTACTGCTGTAACCAGTGCAGATCAGGCAAGTGTGTGACCTAAGGAAATAAAAGAAAAAATCGCGGCGCTTCTTTAAACATTAAGATTGACCTGATTAACAAGATTCACGTGAAACGCAACAATTTTCTTATTGTGAAACCGCTTTCCTGATCAAAATGTGATTTGTTCAACTTACGAGATATCCTCGTATTTTAGCGGTTGTCGGGAGCAAAACGTTTATTTAAAAATTTTGGGTTCTGATTTTTGAACATGACTAGGTGTCCGCAGACGGCGAAGTTGGTGAGCGCTGCAAGAACAGCGAAATGTGTGCACAGAGAGCTGTGCAAGCAGCATGTGGTCGGTGCTGTGGCTCTAGACTGCGCCCCTAGCGCAGTCTAGAGCCTAGGCAACCCAGTGCAAGGCAACGCAGAGCAAGGCAACCCAGCGTTGCCTTGCTCGTTTCGAAGGACCTCCACCTGACGCTTCTTCTGTTGGTGCAACTTAACTCGGTTCGTTGAGCTGTTTGTCATTTTGTCACGACGGACGCATGCTGACGGATGCATGCCAGGTGAAAGGAAGCAAAAGCCACTTCCGGTGAAGGTGGTAGAAAGGAAAGAAAGGAGGGCTAAGCGTCTGACCTAAAGTAGGTCGGCTAAGCACCACCATGGCGGCTCATGACGGAGTTTCTGTTTCACCCTGACAGCGGAAGTTCGTGGGAAACCTACCCAACATCTGCTTCAGCGTTAGAAATAAAGAAGAATAAAGAAAATCAATTCTTAGGGTACTGACCTTTGACTGTGCGAAGTAGCCACTTCCAGTTCAGCTAGCTTAATTTGTTGCTCAATCGGAAGGAGTTCAGTTTGACCCACACACATCATCCGCATACCGAGGCTATCGATGTGACTCCTGCAATACCGAGGAAGGCGGTTGCCAAGTGTAAGACGGGAGGGCGAAATTGTTACAGGACGACACAGGCATGCTCTATCTTTCAGTATGAATTTGTGATATGAATGAGATGCATAGGCCCGTATTCACGAAAACCCGCCACGGTGACTCAGTGGCTATGACGTAATGCTGCTTAGAACAAGGTATACCCTGTTCGATTCCACGCCACGGCGGCCGCATTCCGATGTGAGCGGAATGCAAAAAGCGCTCGTGTACCTTATGACGCCTTTTCATGTTTGTGCTGCAAAACTTCTTTCGTAGACTTGTTGCATTGGTGTATGAAATTGCCATCTGGAAGTTGTTGCGTAGTCATTCTCGTCTTAATAGAAAGTTTTAGAATACGGGTCTCAAAAGTTTGGGGCCCCAAAGAGCTATGCGGTTGTTGGCGTTGGGGCATACGGGAGTGATGAGCTTTAGAATAGGGCTTTGCGTTTGCGAATAGCGTCAAGCTTGCGCTTGCAGCGCCACTATACGATGTCAAAGAAAAACTATTACAAATAATAAAATAAACTATACAATTTTATTATAAGAAGAGTAAACTTGACGCTCTCAGTTTTGCGTTTTTTATTTACAATTGAGAGGTGATTCCATTAGCAGCAAGCGATTTGTTGCGCTTAATTTTGAGTAACCAACTTTACGTGCCTTCACCAGCCAAGCTAATCCACGTTAGGCCTACGAGCCATGAAATCGACAATCGAATTCGGAATCAGTGGCGTCTAATGAATCAATATTCATTACACACGTTAGTTGAGAGAATGCGATAACCGCAGTCACTTCTCCTAGCTTACGAACTTCACGCGTTACCACGAATCGAGCCCAGTTTGGTCCTCGGTTAGAGCCATCGCTTGGATGGGCGCTGTCACGTTTGTTGACGCAAAGCCTTTGGGGAAGCTTCTGGGGCTCCCGCTAAATCAGTGAAATAGCGTGCCCGACGCAAAACTCAAACGCAGATTGCGTCTCGCGCATGCGCAGTGGCGCCGACGCTATTTCTTTGGGGTCGCAACACGTTTGGGGCTTCTATTCTGAAACTCTCTAATGTTAAACGACAGCCTAAATGCTGGGGCCGAGTAGGGACCTCGGCATGCACATGGAATCGAGATATTCGCGTATTTCAGTTTGATAAGCACATGTCCGTAAGCACAGACCCGCTGCGATAAACCGCTCTGCTAGGTTTATCGCAGCGAAATACGTCCGAATTGCCCCCAAGCGTTTCACACACAAGAAAATTAAACCTTCATGACCTGTCTCTGCGCCGTCGAATATCTCGTCTGTGTGCATCTCGAAAAATATATTACACTAATCAAAATCTCAAACAATCATCGTTAATCACTTTTAACTACGTGTCACCCCGCGTTGACCGTAGACACAAAGTTGGTGTTCCAGTATTAAGAACTAACCTGTATTCTTGTGTATTCCCAGTACTAGCAGATACTGGAATCACCTGCCCGCCTCCATCGTGTCCGTGCAAGATCCCACAATGTTGAAATATGCAATTTTCATCACCTATATTAAACAACTTGCTGTTAATATTTTCGCAATTTGTTTATTGTTTTGTTATTACTCACTCCTTTCTGTAACGCCTGAGCGGCCCTGAAAGTAAATAAGTGAAATGAATTGGCTGGCGGGTGTCATGCACACATGCTTGGACACATTTCCGAAATTATCAGCGTGTGTGACAGTAAAAGCACACAGCCTCAAAATAGCTGAAATAGGTTTTTCTGCTTGGGAATACTAGCTTCGAATTGTATCCTTGCGGCAGTGATATAAAAACTTCAAATTGAAACAATTGGTGCGAAGTGTCATCCGGAGCGAAAGTTTAGGGCCAGTTTTCACGAAGTTTTTATTGCGATAGCAATTATTTGGACACTCCAAAGGGATTTATGCCGTCGCCGTCGCCGTGATGTTCCGTATAAAGTCCAAGGGCGATAATATCGTCGCCGTGCGCCGTATGCTGTATATGCGAGTGAAAGCATGCGTCGGTGAGCCGGCAATCACTGTTCGCGCTCGCAATGGCGGGAAGCGGGAAGGAAGCGCGCAGTCTTTTGCAGTGGCGCACAACACTCCCGAGGAAGGGTAGGGGGGTGGAGGGGCCGCGCTTTACTGCGGCCGCGCGCTTGCGCCGGGCGGGAAGGTTCCGGGGGAAGGGTGGGAGGGAGGGGGGGGGGGGGGGTTCACGTTCTGCGCCGCCGCGAGCGCGCGCCCGCGTGGCTGTATCTTGAAAGCTATGAGCGGCGGGGCAGAGTCCGAGCTCCCTGTTTTTTCGCGGATAAGATCGCGTCGATGCGAGCGCCGGCATGCATGAAGCTGAATTCGCTCGCTGTTGTTGCCGCGCTGACTCACTCCAGCGTTTTGATAGCGAGCTACCGCGGTCATCGGGTGAGATGCGTTCATGTTTGATTGTGCGTGCGTGACACCATGCTTGTTAATTTAGTTAGTGCGCTTATGTTTACAAATTTATACGGCCGATAAAACTACTATCCTTACTTTGTATAGCTAGTCCACTAATTTTCTATCCCACTATCGCAATCGATGCTTCGCCTTTCGGGTGAAACTGCGACATGTTTTTCTTCTGTAATTAAGCGACGTGCTGGCTAGTTATCGTCGCATCGAACACGGCTATTGTATTGGCGCCGGACTACTATTCAATGAGGAAAGGAATACTCTCACACAAGAAAAATTATGTGGAGTGAAAAAAAAATAAAAAGAAGAAAGACAAAAAGGTAGTGACCGTCCCGCAAGCTTCACAGTGGGTTGCGATGTTATGCTCCAGTGAAGGCTGTGATTCTTCAGCTTGCGCGCGAAGCACGTTACATGAATGTTCTTGCATTGCGCTCCCACAGGAATGCGGGTGCCACAGGCATGGAATCGAGCCCGCCACCTTGTGCTCAGCAGCAGAACACCATTAGCCAGTAAGACACCACGGCGGGTTTTTGTGAGTACGGGCCTACAGATGTCACAAGGCCGCATAGAAAACCACCTTTCTGTTATGGTTCTTTGAAATAGGTTTTTATTATGCAAAAATGGGGTAGGCATCGCGAATTAAAAAAATTTGTGCGTGTCAGTGAATGACGCTTACTAAATAATTGAATCAGCAGTGAAGAACACAAAGATGCGTTGAACCATCTTTGTCATGTGACTCACAGAGTGCGCAGGCTGTTGGCCCAGGTGTCCATGGCTGCCGAGAAGAGGGCGGTCTTTTCATAGGTGCTGCGCCGCATGTGACGGAGTGCGAACACAAACACTGTCACTCGGCTGACACCCGCTTCGAAGCACCACCGACATGCCTGGACATGCGAAGAGATGGTCGTCATTTTACCGCGGCGGTGGTTGCTGTTACGCGGGTTCTCTCAGTTCTCGGCATACCAGTGCGTCATACGGCGCCAGGCTGAAGCCCCAGGCCGCAGTTGAACTCGCAGATATCTTTATTTATATGGTCTACGGGTGGTCTACATTAGGAGAAAGACAAACGTCATAAATTATTACCAGCGACCACCGCGCCCTTCATCGCCCTTCTCTCGCTCGCACACACGCACGCTCATACCGCCATTTTAGACGCGCACAAATAATGTTCAGGACTCCGTAACGCCTGTTTCCGCAGGACTTCTAAACTCGCAGCAACAAAATGGTACTGAGCGCCGGAAAGCACTGAACCGCGCAGTCCGTCGCATCATGGGGTAGCAGCATGCTAAATTGCGGGACGGTTGTCGCCGCTGTCAACATGGGTGATCGAAATAAAATCCTCGCTATAAGAGCTTCTCGTGAGTTAAGGCTGCTCACCCTGCCGAATAGAAGCGCTCCAACGATGTATGTCCGTCGAAGGTCTGTGCCCGTTCGCTGCGCAAACCGCCGGCTGCCGTCTGGCATGATGGCCACGTGACTAGGAACGGAACCCAACTGCACCAGCCAGAGTACGGCAGCGTAGTACCACGGTGTGCGGCTGGCCCAAAGTGTCGCTTGGGAAACTGTCGAAGAAGGAAGCTGGAGTTAGGTCTAACATGCGACCACGTATTTTATGACACATGTTGTAATTTACTAATTTTATAGCCGCCCAGTTCGCAAATTGGATCCACTAGGAACGGTATCTGGGGTGACAGTAGTTTTGAGATATGCGTTTCCAAAGTGTTCGACGAAGTGCATTGGTGTCCCGGTTATTTTTGAGCTTCAATGCATAAAAAAAGCGTTCTAAAAAAAGTAAATGAAGCAACAGCAAATTTTTACTGCAAGTTCAACAGCGCTTATCTCAAAACTGGTGCCACTTTACAAATTCGCTGCAAGTGGATATGTCTTCTGAAATCACTGGAGGAGGAGGAAGCAACTTTATTTTGTCAATTTGGCTTAGCTTCAGGCGAGGGAGCGGCCAGGAGCTGATGGGGGCGGGTGGGGGGGGGGAGGATCTTTCCTGCAGTCCAAGAGAATATGATTTAAAGAGGCTATGGAGCCACATAATGATCAGTATGGGTCTGTAACGTCAAAGTCTGTGTGTATTTGTGGGTTGAGAAAGGAGTGCGTTTGGATTCGGCGCCAGGTGACTTCTTGTCCCTTGGTGAGCTTGGGATGAAGTGGGGGGTTTTGTCCGTCTTGCGAGGCGGTAGTGTTGTGCAGTGTCGTGGTATGTGGTCAGTGGCTGGCTGAACAGGTCCCCGGGTCAGAGACGGGACCCACCGCTCGGCTGACGAATCCTCGAGCACATTGGTGGGCCGCCCTGTTCGCCGGGTTTCCTGCGTGAGCCGGGACCCATATCAATTCAGTTGGGGCGGGTTCTTCTTCACTGTCTTGTTGTTTGGGGGAGAGTAGGGGGTGCAGTATTCGCAGCGTTGCTGGGGTCACAATTCCACGTGCAAAGTTGGATATGGCGGTCTTTGAGTAGCTGATTATGATTATAATCAGTTCAACCCAGAAAGATTAAGAACTGATTATGGTGGTAAATCCGGCCGCTGCAGCGAGGGCAATGGCCGCCCCTTCTGCCTGCGCTGAGTTGAGGGCACGCACAGAACCGGCCGTCCATACTGGTGCTGCTGCGCTGAAGTAATTAGTAGAAAGGTTGGTTAGATAAATTTTTGATAATTAATCAACATTTCATTTTGATTTCTTGTGCAAGTATTGTCCACATCTTTGAGTAATTCATCGCAATTAGTAGATTTGTGCTATATCCAAGAGGTAAATTAAAAAAAAATTCTGTTAACGTTAAAAAAAAAAATAAAACACCTGGTATATTATCATCCGTATTTATATTCACTGCATGATCACTTACAAGATAGTGCTAGTTTGTGCACCTCTGTTACGCTTAACCAAACGATACATGACGACACAAAACATGTATAGCCTCCCGCATTTTTAACTATATCGCGCGAGGACACTATAATATGATCGTACGTCGTCCTGAAGGCAACATCGCATTAGACGACTCTTGCACAGGAGAGTGCTTAGTGAGCTTGAGAGTACTTCTGCCGGTGTCGCTGATAATCGCCGCTTAAAGGCGCTAAAATTACGCGTAATGGACGCTCACGCGATATAGTTAAAAATGCGGGAGGCTGTACATGCAATGTAGCCTCATATACAGGGTGTTTCAGCGAACACGTCCAAAAATTTTTAAAGGTTGCCTTGGGCAGAAGCACACTTCTAGTTCATGAGCTGCTCTACTAGAAGAGGCTGGCATTACTAACACACAAAAAAATTGAAATGATGAATCGACTAAATAACCAAAATTCACTAATTAAGTTTTGAACCCATTGCCTTATGGCCCGTATTGCAATTTACAAATTCTAGCCGTGGAGTTCGCAAGGCGGATCCACTTGGAACGAATTCTCAGAATGACACCAGTTTAGAGATATTGATTCTAGAACTTTGCGGAGAAATGAATTGGTGTTCCAGTTACTTTTGTGCTTCAATGCATAAAACGACGTTTTGTTAAGAAAGTTAAAGATCCCATGGTGGTCAGAATTAATCCTCCACTACGGCGTGACTCATAATCAAACGTTTTTTTTTAGCACGTAAAACTCCAGAAATAAAAATACCATGCAAATGGAAAGGCCTTGTAAAAATATTGGATGCTCCGTTGTTCACTTACTTTGATTATAATGCGAAATTGTAACAATACTTTCGTAGTATTTAAGTCGTACATTATTTCGACTGCTATGTTTACGTGCTTTCGATGACGTCAAACTACTCTACTTGACAGTGGCCTCCTTAGCTTGAACCGCTCGCAGCCCGCGTGAGAGCTGAGCTGCGCACGGGGTAAGGAAATAACTAGGAGGACGCTTAACGCGATAAAATAAGAGCGAAAAAGAGCTTGCCCAAAACGCGATCATGTCACGATAACCTTTAATGTCTTCCACCGCCGCAGCAGCCGTGCTCAGCGCACTCTGTTCTAATAAGATAATGGATGCGACAGTAACGTGCGGCTGCCGCAGTCGCACTTTGAAATTAAGCCAAAATCAGTTATTAATTATTAATTAATAATTGCTCATTTATTACGAAATAAATGCCTATATGCGAGAATCTTTCCAATAAGACGTACAGAGAAACTATAATCCCGTTAGCCCATCTATTTTTTTGTGTGTGTCGATACAAACAAGGAACATACCCAAAATCCAGCCAGTCAAAGTGGCGTACTCCCTGGATGGTTCGACTATAGTACACCATAGTTTGACGGATGCCGAAAATGAAAGTTTCAAGTTTGCTTCGGCTTCACTGTGTCACGATGACGCTCGTAACATTTCAAGTCACAAAGATGTGTCACCTAAATTAGTGCCAACTGTGCATCGAGTATTTGTTTATTTCTCCTTGAGGCACTGCTGTGGAGGTTCAGTTCAGTGAAATGAGTTCGCAGAACTGCACTCCACAGCAAGCGTCACTAATCCTTTCGGTCTGACAGCCTGCACGCGGCACTAAAAGCGAAGTGCATTCGTTCAAAGTGACATTAAGGGTGCCCGTGTGACTGGGGTATATGACCTACCCGGAACCAAGCACACATGGCGGAATCGAAAGAGCACCGGGGCACGTGTTGGATTGGCTTTTTGACAGAGGAAAGTGATGGGAATGGCTCCTCGGAGCTTGTGAAATTGGCTGCGTGAGGTGATGATTCCTTCTATAGTTTATTTCGTTCCTCCACATATATATATACAGGTGCGCTCCGAACAGAGCTTTGTTTTTAGCGCGTAGCATTCGTTGGTTCTTCATAGCGACTTGCGGTTTCTTTGAATCCTGTCTCGCATAATGTAGCGTGTCGGTAGGGGTGTGGACGAGAGCTGGGGATAGGAGTGAGGAGTGACGGGTCGTGTAAATAGAAAAGACATCATGTCGTCGCCGTTGTCGTCGTGTCGTTGGCGTCAAAATAATTGTCGTCGCTATTGTTGTCATGCTATCGTCTTGAACGTCGTCGTGGTGGAAGCGCCGTCGTGACTGTATGCCCTCGTCTCGTAGTTGTCGTAACACATATGCTCGTGTGACACACATATTATACTCGTCTTACGCGGCCTCTACCTTACCCTATAGGTGCCTCGATGTCAATACCGCCTATCAAGGCACTCTACCTTGGACAAGTTTACCCATTACGTGACACTTCACGCAACCCCATTAAATGGTACACGTAGCCGGCTACCCGCAAAATACTTCGCACAACGTTACTTCCCATAGTAGTGATGATGATGATGAAATAAACTTTAATTCTCGAGACGGTGTTCCCGAGCGTTTCAGCTGTGGATCACTCTAGGTGGGAGGGTCCCTCATTCCAGGAATCCTCTGGCCGCGATAGCATCCCGGGCTCTGGCGACAAGACGTCGTTGTTCGTCCAGGGCCGGGGTGGAGATCTTGGCCTCCCATGTCTCGGCGAGGAGGTTCACGTCTTCGGACGTTGTATGTTTGGTAACGGCGTCTTCGGGGCGCCACGGGCACTCGAGTAGCAAATGAGCCAGAGTGTCTGGCACGGCGCAGATCGGGCAGTTGTAGGTGTGTAGTGTCGGGTGGATGCGATGCATGAAGATCCCATGGGTGTACGTATTGCTCTGCAGTCTTCGGAATGCGGTGCTTTCCTCTTTGGTCAGTTTTGTATGAGGTGGCGGGTACACCCTGCGTCCCAGTCGGTAGTGTTGGAGGATGGCGTTATACGTGGGGGATATTGTCTCCGTTTCCGCTGCGTCACCAGGCGGTCGGGAGTCTCACGAGGCGGCGAGAGAGGCCCGGTTGACGTGATCGCGGGCCGCGGCGTGTGCCGCTTCGTTTCCCTCGAGCCCCTCGTGCCCTGGTACCCACGTGACGCAGGTGTAAGGGAGCGGAGTGCTTCTTTTCTGCAGAATTTTGACTGCTTCCACCGATATTCGGCCTCTCGTGTAATTTAGTACTGCGGATTGGGAGTCCGTGAAGACTGCGACCACGTTCGTGCTCGAAGTGGTGGTGAGGGCGATCGCCGCTTCTTCCGCTGTCTCCGAGTTCCGCACCCTGACTGTGGCGGATGCCAGTTCTTTGCCTATCGAGTCAACCACACTCAGGGCGTAAGCGGTTTTTTCCGGGTTTTTTCCGGGTATTTGGACGCATCTACGTAGCGAGCATCTGGATCGTGCTTGTGGCGTCTTAGGATGGCGTCGACTCGAGCGAGCCGGCGTCCCCGATGATGCTCGGGATGCATGTTGCGCGGTAGTTTGTCGATGCTCAGGGATTCTCTTAAGCATGGCGGTATCTTGACCTTGTGGTCCGCGTCGGAGATGTAGCGTTCTCCGTAGCCGAGGCGCGCAAGGACCGATCTGCCCGTCGGCGTGAGCTTCAGCCTCTCGAGTTGGTTGGTTTTCTGGGCTTCCACCAGCTCTTGCCAGGTGTTATGAGCACCCATTTTGAGAAGTCGTATGGGATGGCATCTACCATCCTATAGTAGTGGATTGTGCATATATTTCTTTCCTTCTCGGTAACTCTGGGAGAAATACTAATCGCTATTATTGACTGCACGCTCATATAACGCCAGTCTGCCGCTTCTGAAATTACCCTGAGCAGTTTACTCGAACATCCCGGTTCGGCAATGCAGGCATGCTCGATGGGACAGTAGGATAATTTTTTATGACATACCTACGCATACAGTCGCATCAGCAGCCGCGAGAGACGTTTAAGATGTCAAGCACTGGTCAACCTAGCAAGCCTGAAGTGGTATGGCTGGAATGGAATGGGTTTCGAGGACTGGAATGACTTTCGGAACGTGCAATTTGGAGCATCTCTAGAAAATCACATTTCTTGCTCATATTATTAATTGTTAGTATATTGTTATTTATTTGTTAGTGTATTTAAGCGTCGTTCTTCCTTGATGTGTTGATCATGAGCATGTAGAAAGCGTGAGTTTTGAGCCGTAAGAATCCGCAGTTTTGAGGTACTATACGTCGCGCATCAATATATTGACACGTGCACTTATTTATCCTTCCGCGGACTGCATTTAATCCGCTAACAATGTTATCGCTCAGCGCAAGACGCGCCGGCGTTACTTACTCGAATGTTATCGTTGGTTCTATCTGCTGTGTATGTACTCGCCGAACCTTGTGTAATCAGATTGTATGCGGGATACGAATTGTGTAGTACTTTCTGGAAGACGTACGGGCGCCAGTGACCACATCTGGAACCATCGACGAGCCATGTATAAAAGCCGGCGCAATTGACCAGCAGATTAGATTTTCGAGTATCGCTGACATTGCTCGCCGCTGTCGTTGTGCTTGAGTGTTGTTTTGCTGGGCACAAGTTCGCCCAATAAAGAGATACATTTGTAACTCACAGTTTTGACACTGTGTCGTTCTGCACCGTCACTGCTATGTGGCAATGTAAGGACAAAACTAATAAACTAATGTCTCAGTCGCATAATCAAAACGTGATGGTGATGTAAGATAATCTCATTACCTTAACAATTATTACGTGGTGTGTTCGGATAAACGTTCTTGCGAGCCAAATTGAAATGTATTATTTTCCGCTGAAACTACAGCGTTAAGCGATTTTTGCATGCGCCACTAATATTCCGTGCGAATATCCCAGAGTATTAGTGTCGCCGTTTTCAAAGTTGTAAATCATTACAGCCTAGTCAAACTGTAATGGTGCACTTTGAGGCTGGTTTTATTGGGTTGCTGCTACTTTTTATGCTGCAGCGTTTTTCACGCAGTCAAGAAGTGCCGTTAAATTGAGTTAAATTCTTCGGTTTTACGTGGATGACGACGATGAGGACGACGACGACGAATAAGATGCAACGCGCTTGAGGTAACCGTAGGATGATGACTACGACATCCACCCAGGGTATGATGTGGAGTACCCGATGAAGAAATGTAGTGTTAGCACGATGGTGCCGCTCGGAAAAGTACTGTCATCGCTCGTCATAGTGGCATCATCGAGAAGGAACACTGATCGCAATGTGCGTGAAACACTACTTTAACGAGAACTCTGCAAATAAAACTCAGCTGAGAAATCGCAATATGGCCGGTTTGTTACCTTGCGTTGCTGCGACCTCATAAGCAGCAACATTAGACTCGGAAACATAACGCAGCGGCACTAAACTCAGCAACGTTTCCCTGCAACACTAAATTCAGCGATATGACTATAAGTGACACCCTCAGCGACAAGTTATGTTCTCGCATTTGCATATCATAATAATTGCTTAGATGTCCACATAGCGTGTTCAGGTAAAACTGGTTGTCATGGTTATGTCATGGTTCTGTTTGCTTGGCAAAACTCGCAAGAATAACAACAATTTCAAGATAGCCCATCCTAAAGTGTATACTGCAACATACTTGATGTCCCAGCTGCTTCCCAAAACTTGCGTTAAGTAGTCGAGGATAATCTTAACTGTAACATCAAGGGATTTGTTTAAACAGACTTTGGAGATGAATATCTCGAAAGTCTCGAAAATCTCGAAAGCTTCATCAGATTTTTGAGAAAATTGTTCGAACTGCAAACACACGTATACGCACGTGCGCGCTACGAATATTAACTGCGTCACAGCGGCGTTACCTTCGTCATCGTTGCACACACAGTCAGACGGTGCTGTTTCCTGGCTCCCTGCAGCCGCGTCTCCCCGTGGCTGCTCCATCTCTGCCTGTCGCTTGTCAGTAAAGGTGCATTCACACGACCGGACGGAGGAGGGATGTTCGCAGCGGATGGCGTATCACGGGGCGCGCGCGTCATGAAAACGTGCCGCCCTCGCCTAGCCCGGCCTCCCCCGCTCGCGGCCCGGATTGAAAATGCTCGCCGCTATTTCCGTCCGTCCGTTTGGCGGTCGTGTGACCTCAATATCACGTAGTCAACGTCAAATCTGTCAACATTGGACGGATTGGCGTGGCTACGATGGCGTGTTGGCTTGAAGCCACGTGTGCTTTTGTTGTGCAGCAGTGACCGCATGTGCTTCTGTTTTGGTGCAGCGGGAAAGGCGAGTCGTGGTTGCGCGCGTATCTCTATTTACTCAGACCGCGCAGCCTGCGTGACCTTAACATGAGTGAGGTGCACAAGAAAGTGAAGAGGCAACCGCCACTTTTGGATCTTGTTGAGGGATTCACAGCGCTATGGAATATAGAGCACGCTGATTATGCAAACGCGCAGCTGCTAATCGTTGCAGTCGAGAGTAAGCACGCGGATTCCGCAAACGGCGCTCCGGCTGTGGGAATGAGACCTAACTCGACTGCGCCGGATTCAAGTGATCACGTGACTGTTTGGCCCGCGGAGCCAGCGGGATTTCGCCCTCGCGTGTGTATCCTCCTTAATGCTTCATTCACACAGCCGTCAAACGCTCCGTCGCGTCACCGCCACGGCACCGTTTTTCGTCAGTGGAGAGGGTTTTCGAGTCGTTTTCCCCTCAAAAACGAGTCGCCGGCGACGCAAAGCAGTGCTCTACGTTTCCGTCGTCAGCACGGTGATGGAGCCCCGCCCCTAGAAAATCAACCAACATGAAATGAAGAAGCCGTCGCTAAATACAGCCATTTTACAAAGCTGAAGCTGGCAACAGCAGCGGCTTGCTTGGTTGCTTCCTATGCTGCTGGTTTGTTTACATGCGTTCCACGTGTGGCACACCGAAAACTTAGCTGTGCGTTTCGGTGGCGTTCAAATGTGCGACCTGGACAACGCCGAAGGCAGAACTTGCGATTCAGACAACTTCAACTGGCGTTTCCTGATCACAGAGCGCACGCTTTATACACCGCAGACGTCGCCAGCTCGGAACTTTCTCGCAACGCGCATTCTTTAAACAGACATGCTTTCAATCAAGGAACCCATGTTTGCTCTCAATCCTTTTTCGAGATCGCTAATTTTGTTATGACTGAGTACCAATGTATAGTATAGTATAGTATTGTAACGTGGCAAAGAGGAGATAGAAGAGGAGGAGAACGAAGAACTCAGCAGCAGCCACGGCTACACTTCGGTGGCATGTTTTGAGGCAACAACAACAACAACAACTTCGGTGGCGACATCGTGGCGACCTCTCATGCATCCTAGTCTTCACCTGTGAATAAACATCGATCATCCGTAACAGTATAGTATAGTATAGTAGTGCCTCACAATCAGAACTGGTTATGGCACGTAAAACCCCAGAAAGAAGTATAGTATATAGTATAGTAGTATAGTACAGTATAGTATATTATAGTATTAGTATAGCATGGATGTATTATATAATAGATTCGCTGTAACTTCGGAACGTGCGTATTTCTGAAACGCCATTTTCTAGTTTGGTAGAGACAAATTGCGCGCGGCTCTGCAAAATTTCCCTGAAATCCATCGCACTGAGCGCGTGAAGCGCGAATGTATGTGTCATGTGTGACGTTCCACTCCGGTGCTTTTAAGTTCAGTGCATCCGGTTGTAACGGAGCAGGAAATAATTATTCTTTGTGTTCTCTTTGACCACCGACCGCAGCTGACGGGACATCAGCCACG
Organism: Dermacentor silvarum; assembly: GCF_013339745.2. Taxonomy (NCBI): domain Eukaryota; kingdom Metazoa; phylum Arthropoda; class Arachnida; order Ixodida; family Ixodidae; genus Dermacentor; species Dermacentor silvarum. The sequence continues at coordinate 161,156,876 of NC_051159.1, read as the reverse complement.
TGGGGTTGTTGTATCCTGCCACCACTCTAATTGTTTGCTGTCACGAACGTTGCAATACGTTGCAATACCTTTATATTTCTAATTTAATGTGTACTCAAGCTGCACTTACGGAAACATTTTCCGGCTTAGTACCATGTATACGTTGTCTTAGCTTGTGACAATTTACTCCGTTTCACTGGTAAGTCACAGTACGCTGTGTCCAAAGTGTGTACGTATGATCGCGTGTTGCTTCCTTTACAGCGAAGCTGTATATGGCTAGGTTTGGACGGATCGCATCCGCGGACAAAACTACGCGTAGAACAACAATTTTCGCCGGCGGATATATATCGGTTTAAGTGTTTAAAGTGCCTTATTTAGCACAGTTGTCAAAACGGATGTTAGCTTAAAGAATATGAGGTAACTTTAAAGTGATTCGCAACAATATCATCAAATACAAGATTGCCCAAATTGGTTAATAGATATGCAGACTATACTTAAAAATTACCTTGAGCACGGACTGAGGCTTTTCAAGGTAGCTTTTCTTAACGCCTCCGATACACAATTGGCTCCACTGTGGAGGGGAAGTCGCTATAGCCGAATGCGTGTCGAAGCTGTATATGGCTAGGTTCTGGCTAAAAGTGCATGCATCGACAGGGTGTGTCCAAAAAATTGAGAACCTTTCCTCTGTCGAGAAAATGGGGGTACCCGCGTATCCCATGCGGGTATGCGACACACGTGATTTTATTATCGTTGATCGTGGCGTAACTGACAAGCATGTGATGTTATTGATGTCATCACCTATCAGTCATGTTAGTCATACATTCGTATCCTTCTATGACAATTTTGGTATATACCAAGTGAACGAGACGCGAGTATTCGAGAGGTAGGGTTTTAGTGTTACACCACCACCGCCGGCAGTTGTGAGTCGACAAAAGTCGCGTCGACAAAATTGAATCCACAGTAGCCTGCTGCGCGCCGGTGGTGCTCCGTGGCTCCGGAGTGGATGGCGGAATAATAAAACGTCATTGTGTACCCACCAATGTATTTGCCTCGTTTTCTCGCGACGTCGACATCGCTCTACCGACGTTATCAGCAGTAGTACTTTGCTCTTGCTATGGCCAGGACGCGCGTAGTCCGTACTGAAGAAGAAGAACGTGCATGGAAAGAGCGTGAATGGACTCCAAGACGACGGGAAGCAGCTATAGCCGAACGCATGTCGTCAGAAGGATCCGTAACGTCGGATAGCCGCTCTGTGACCGATGAAGAACAACAGCGTGCCCGTGAGGATTGCCTTCGCGAACAAAAGCGGGTGTGGGCGCGATAGCATCGGCAACCAATTGCAGTATATCACACTTACCACAAAGCAATGGTTACCATGGTGACAAAGTAAAGAGAAAATAAAAGACGATAACAACGAAGTTATGTGTATGTGTCTTTATTGAATCAATATAGCAATTAACCATATATAACTCAATAGGGTCATCAACAGGTACAGCTTCGCTGGTCATCCATCTTCACATAGTGGGAGGGCTCTGCATTTTTGCTTGTGTACTACATGTTTGAAATAAGTCTTATATGCTAAAGTTCGAAATTTAAGCGTGCTATCCGAGCACTCTGCTATATTGTTGCTGGTCGCTTTCAAGCGGCAAATTGTGCACAATACTGTTTTTCAAGAATATGCTCAGTAGCTTAGATATATTGTCGTCTCACAGTCGCCTCTGGCATATGGCGTCAATGGATGCTTCTGCACACCCTTTACTTGACACTTTCATATTAGACTTACGAACAGTTTCGCCCCAGGAAGACTAAAACAAAAATGCTGCGTCATGCCGCACGTTGCTTTTTTAAATTTTATTGCTCGCGAGGTTGAAAAGTAATGATGTTTGGTGATCGTGAAGAGGACGTCACTTCAATTTAAACAGCCTTTCAATCTCACACATATAACATAGTCATTGATCCTTTAGTCTGTCTCGAACATTCAGCCCCCGATGTGTGAGGCTGTAAACGCTGCAGGTTTTCACAGCTTCGACGTTCTTCATGAAAGCTTGTTGACGGACTTTTCGTCCTTGATCCAGCTTGTCGTCGCGAGAAGTCCCCAAGGCACGATGTCGTTCTTTCACGGCCTGTTTATGTCGAAAACAGAAGAAAATGAACGAGATGACATTGTGGATGTCAGATGATTCTCTTAATTAAAGAGAAACATTATAGTGACCTGTACTGGGAAATCACTGTTTCAAAATACTGAAAAAAAGCCACTTTTACTGTGATAAGCTGCTTGGTAAGCCGGAAAAGACGAGAAAACGAAAGACCGATGGTGACGCCGCCTGGAACTTCCCGCACCAGCTTGCCGTGACGTCACGTAATTTAACGGCTAATGCTCAGGCCTAGTTGTCTTGTTGTTGCTAAAGATCGACTCCACTGTATTCAAATAGGGTCAAAGACGGCACTTAACAAGTTTCAAGAACTTTTAGTGAGCCACAAAGGCCCACGCGCAAAAAAAGAAACCTTGAAATCTGTGACGTCACACAACGTACCGACGCTGGGGTTTCGGCGTGAAATTCAAAAATCAAGCTTTGACCTTTATGTTCCAGTAATCTACCTATTACCGCGAAAATTACGAAAGTATTATTTTGAAATATACTTTATCAGTATAAACAGATGTAGTGTTCGTCTTTAGAGAATAGGATGGTTTTCTGGGCCAGTTGGTGAGCACAATAAAACAAGACACTTACTATCGGCGTCAAATGAAACGCGAACAGAGGAGCGCGTGGCCGAAGCATAACTGAAGGTATAATGCGCGCCGTCCTGTCCTCACCATTGACAGGCGCGCACATCCGGTTCGACCGAACTGCGAGGTGATGCTGCCTCTTTTCGTTTCTGTTCTGGTTCTCTTTTACTTGAACGCGAGAAAATAAACGTCGAAGAGTACAGACACTAAAATAGCGCAGCATAGGGCGAGTATTATCGCACAGTACGGCGAAACCGTAAGTGCCATCGGTTTCAAGTGAAACGCGAACAGCGGTGCGCGTGGTACGGTTCACGCCATCATCATAACTGCGCCAGTATCTTCTCTTGCTTTGAACTAAAAGAGAACCAGAACAGAAACGAAAAGGGGGAGCATAACCTCGCAGTGCGGTCAAACCGGATGTGCGTGCCTGTCAATGGTGAGGACAGGACGGCGCGCATTATACCTTCAGTTATGCTTCGGCCACGCGCTCCGCTGTTCACGTTTCATTTGACGCCGATAGAACAGGAAAACGCTAGACGTACAACTTGAGTTTATGCTGAACAAATTCTGTAGATCGCTGCCACGCATAAGTAAAAAAAAAACAGCATTAATAGCAGCCCCCCCCCCCCCCCCCCCCCCAAAAAAAAAAAAAAAAAAAAGATACCATGCGACAAGCCCCCTTCCCCAGGCCCTCAACATGTGCTCAGCGTGGTATATTAAAGATATATTTCAAAATTCGAGTTCCTTATCGGTGAGATGGACGGAAGGTTCATTCACACGTAATTGCGTGCCTAACTTTCTGATGCAGAAAGCTACGCATATCTCTCTTTCCAGTCTGCCGCGCTCTCTCCCCGCTATCGAAACACTGGCAAAGTGTGGGCTGCAGCCGCACTTCTTGCAATGCAAGTTTCCTCCTGTACCTGTTGGAAGCAGATTGCGGTGCTCACTCATGTGCTAATTCATGTAGGCACGAACGTTAGAAAAAAATGTCACAGTTTCGCCCTAAGGGCGAAGCAATGAATGCGATAGCAACACAGCAATGTCATACGAAGTAAGGTGAGCGGCTTTGGTAGCAACAACACGCAGAACTGTTGTCGACGCCATCGGCGTTTTGCCCGCGTTAGCTCAAAATGCGTGCGGCGTTGGTGACTGTTGCTGGAGCCTCTCATATAAATAGGCACTTGGTGCCGCAGCTAAACGTCGCGTCCCTTCCTTCCCCCTCCCCCACGGCCTCTCGCGCGTCTGAAGAAGGCGCGTTTGCTCTACATATATGGTGATTGTAAAGGAGGAAAGAGACGCCTACTTCTGCAGCCCTTAAGGAAGCACGGCGCAGAACGCGCGTTTGTTCTCCGCCGTGCGTTCACTCCCCGTGAAAGAGCGCGTCCCTCGCGCCCTTTCACTCGCACATACAGCGTTCGGCGGCGCGCGGCCACGATTTCATCTCCATTGACGTCATACGGAACCTCACGGCGACGGCGACGGCGACGGCGACGGCGACGCCGACGGCAGAAATCTGCTTTTGAGTGTCCATATAATTGCTATCGCAATAAAAAGCGTCTAATAAACTAGAGAATAAGCGCATTTCGTGAAAACGGTGGTGTGCTTTTTTCCACAGCCACTGCACGCTTCTTTTCGCCTGCGATGCTGTAGCTCAACCTTGCCAGTTATTTGCTCGGCGCCGGAAACACCAGCGCAATACCATTCTTTGTGGCCATCAGCTTTAGGTTGTGGTACAAGCCGTGCAAATATGGCATCACTTGAACTTTTTTCTTCTCGAAAATTTGGCGTATTCTGCGGTCTTCCCAGATTTCTTTTTCGTCATATTTCTTAACAATGAATGAATTTTGTGGTTTTACGTGCCAAAAACATGATTTGATTTTTAGGCACGTCGTAGTGGAGGACTCCAAATTAATTTAGACCACCAGGGGATCTTTAATGTTACTCCAACGCACGATAGACGAGCGTTATTGCATTTCGCCCCCGTCAAAATGCGGCCGCCGCGACCGGGATCTGATCCCGCAACCTCATGTTTAGCAGCGCAACACCACAGCCGCTAAGCCACCGCGGTAAATCTTTTTGAACAAGGTTTCAGCAGGAAGCACAAAGATGCCATAGCTTTTTTTGTGCTTCGCGAATGCCATAAACAAGAGCTGAACCGACTCTATGCAGGAGAGTTTTGACGTCCAGGTGGCCACAGATGCGTAGCGGCTGTCTACAGAATTTGTTCCCAATGAACTTCAGTTGTAAGTACAGCGTTGTTCTGCCTGTTTTTTTTTTTTGTGTGTTCGCGTCTATACCTACTGAAACCATCACACATTGTCTTTAGTTTACATTTGTGAGTGAGGTAGTGGACTATAACAAAGGCAGAATGACCGTTGTTTGCGCCTATTGGCCCTATCTGGTTTGTGTTGCACCCTCTCGCCAGTGATACAAGATTTGCATAAATTCTGATGGCGTAAAAAATAACTTGCTAAAAATTAAATTCTCCCGGAAATTTTGAAAACGTCGTAAAAATATTCTAAACTATTTTGTCACAGTAGGAAGACATAACACAATTGTCTATGAAATGACATGTTTCAATCGATTATGGGAAGACGTTGATATTGTTAAACACTTATCCTAGTTTTATTTCGCTCAAATGTTCTTTCTTATCTTGAAGTTTCTGTCTGTGGAGTATGAAACGTGTTTTTTTTTTTTTTTCATTTTTCTTGACGGCATACTCTTGATTGGGCAGTAGTTGAGACTTACCAAGATGGCGGGCCAGTGCAATTGATACATTAGAAAAGCCCAAACCCAATCCCAGAAGCCAACATCCGGCCACTTCTTTGACGTCATGTTGAGGTACGCGTAACCACATTGCATGACCACGAAATCGCTTAATCGTGCACCGGCGCATCGCATCAGCATGTCCACATCGGGGCACTCTGTTTGGTCGATGTAAGAGTTCATGAAATCTTCGGTGAGGTCACTGCACAACAGCGAAATAACGAAAAACAGAATGAATTTTGAGCATTTACATTTTACAGGTTAGATGGTATATTATAGTAGGAAGGACGGAAAGCTATACCAACTTTAAAATGTATGTCACATTTGTATCAGATTTACGTTAGGTGCTCAGGGTGCCATTGGTGTCTCACGTAAATTCATTTACGTGAGACATTCTGGTGACTTAGCTCTTCGATTGCGTGAACGTTCGGCGTGCTCCTAGCTACCCCCTCACTATCCCAGCAAAGAAATTAAGAAACTTGGCCGGAACTCAAGGCTTCGTTTAAAGGCATAATTGTTCATTGACACCGGCAGCACGTGGTTTAATGCCAGCAAATTTGCACGAACAAAACGCAGTACTCAGAAAGGATTAAAAAAAAAAAACTGCTGCACCGAATGAGTGCAAGCTTTAGTAAGTTGTAATAGAAATGTGGTTCTGGTGCTACGAAGACTAAGCGGAAAGAAGGGACAAAAAGCACGCCAACTTCCTACTGAATTTATTACACAGAAACACCCATATTTTATACAAACAGGATTGACATGCATAAACCCGTCAAGTGCACTACACGTGTAAAAAAAAAACAAAAAAAAACAAAACACGTTATCACTGTACGAACCAACAACACCTGCCATCAGGCGATCACGACAAAAAAAAAATCGCATTGAGAAACTAAAAATTGGTATTCGTTGTCGTGCAATGACACCGAGGGGAAACTCATACAAGCATCCCCCTTTTTCTTTATGCAATACGCTTCCAGCAATTCACGTGCCAGTGAATCCCAGCTCTTACCAAGCAGACACGTGTCCCCAAACTGCGGCACGCAGACGCACAAATCACAATGAAAGGAGAAGAGCGAACCTGTTCCAATTTTTATCGAGAAGCTGTGCTCCCTTAATTGGTCCTTAGTGCAACGTCTAATTTGGCCAATATATACTCGGCCGCAACTCAGAGGTATTTCGTAAATAACAGCGACGGCACAAAGCAGAAAAGGCCTGACATGCTGATTTGCGCACGCAGGCTTGGTCATTCGAGAGGCAATGCGACTACAGAGCCTCGACAGCTTGTTGGGCGCGGAGATAACCACAGGCATGTCGTGCCGATTCGCAAACGTTTTCAGGTTGTGCGACACCTTGTGCATATACGGCACAGCTTTCGGTATTTTCTTATTTCTCTGCAATAGACCGGGCCCTCTGCTAACGCTCTTAAACCTCTGGAGTAGATTCTCGGACACACTAATTGGGACTGAAGTAGGGAAGCCGGTTGCAACCAGCCGTGATTCTTGCAGGTGAAAGCTCTCTTCCATCTTGCATTCGCATGATTTCACGTGCGCAGACCGAATACACATCGTCGCTATAGCCTCTTTGACTAGTTTTCAGTTCGCGGAATCGAAAGGGAATAACTCCCTTCGCGCTCGGAGGCTATATTGCCAGCAAACATGTCGCTCGCTTAGGATCAGGATCATATCTAAAAACTGCGGTTCATGGGTAGAGGTTAAACCTTTTCCATGCTTTCTGAACATAGATAAAATTGAATTTGCAGAGGTAAATTACACGTAGAGTTAGAACTTTTCAAAACCACTAGGAAATTGCCAACGTATTTAAGTATCTTGGGGATGAATATCGTCATGGATGAACCAACTAGATCAAGATGGCATTTTGGTGGATTATATGACACAGTGAGTTACATATCGCAAACATACAAGCAGACAAACAAACTGAAATGAGCGAGCGAACGAACGAACGAACGAACGAACGAACGAATGAACGAACGAACGAACGAACGAACGAACGAACGAACGAACGAACGAACGAACGAACGAACGAACGAACGAGCGAACGAGCGAACGAGCGAACGAACGAACGAACGAACGAACGAACGAACGAACGAACGAACGAACGAACGAACGAAAACATTACACAAGGCAATACCCGGTATAAAAGCTTTCAGGCGCTCGCGCATAGTAATCTACAGGCAGGAAATTCACTTACTCGCTTCGGAGAGAGCTGAATTTGACCGCTCTTGCCATGTGTAAGGCGGTTTGCGCCATTTGGTGTTTAGTGGTATAACCGATGCACGCTAGACAAATCCGCGTCCTGAAAAAACATATATATATATATATATATATATATATATATATATATATATATATATATATATATGGCAAAACATTGCCATCCGTAGCTTTTAAAGTTATTTAAAAACAAATTACTTACCGCGACATCTTTGTAAAGTGAGTGTATTGGATTAAAGGTTAAATTGCAGGGTAGTGCGCAGGGGTGCAAGCACGCACGCGAGATGGATTGAGCAAAATAAATGCTTTAAAATAACAGCTACATAGTCGTTCAGGAATAGCCAGGGCAACCTTTTGAACAGGTATATGGGTTCTTAAATGCATCTGTGTGTTTCTGCCAATGGGAAGAAATCGCTGAAACATTTCGTTACCCGCAATGGCTTTATGCGAGTCAACCGACGAAAGGCACGCCCAGTACAGTGCACCAAATTACCGCAGACAATTGTAACACCTAAAACTAGTGGTGGGACAGCGATTGTTAGGTTTGACTTGGTGTGTAGAATGTTCTGAAGTTAGGCTTGTTGAAATTTTACGAAGATGGCTAATGCAGAGACGCACACCATATCCCTGTAGCTGCATTTTATTTGTTCACACGTTTAAAGTGAAATGCGTATTAGAAGATTGCGCGACTGATTGGCAAAACTTTTGTGAATTACTCTGGTAATTGCGAAATTTCTGAATTATGACTGTTCCACGAACTTCAGTACTATCCGAGATAATTAAATCCGTTCGGTATAGTGACTACGTCTATGCGCTTCCATGTTACCGGAAGCGAAGTTGGTTTCTTAAGGCGCCGGAAGCAGAAAGTATGCGATGAACAGTTTTCCTCGGCTCGGGAAGGTTAATATTTCGTCGTTGTGAATCCGTTTTGTTTACCTTAGCGTGCCGGCTAGCCAGACTCCTCATACGCGTGCGTCACTCGCAGTCCACCTGCCTACGTTACGGTGGCTAGACACCGTACCTACGTGATGGCTCGCCCGAGACACTCGGCTTGCCACTGTCCGAAATGAAAGGGATCGATCGCAGAACAATATTCTCGATATTTGAAGCAACTGCTCATTAAGGAAATAGGCTAACTTAGGTAAAAAAAATCCGTTCGTTCTTCAAATATCGGTATTCCTTACAAAATGCGTGACTAGTAAATTAATAAATAATAATTCACTAGACAGATATACATTTTCGAAGTACGTACACATCAGCACGTTGTGCCTACCTCTCTCCCAGCACACTCTCTATTCAAAGGAAGTACTAATGAAAATAACTGTCGTACCAATGCAGCTTGCGTAGTAGGTATATATGATATGTTAAGTAATTTCGTGAAACCTAATTAGAAGGCACTGGAGAAAAAAAATGGCTGTTAATGAATTTCAGCTTTGCATGCTAATCTTCCAGTAATATTTAAAGAAATATTTTACTGTAGGTTTACCATACACCATATCATGGTTAAATAAATGAATGCAGCCCTTCGTGAAGAAGCTGTATGAGTGGCTGCAGAACTTATCGTCAAACATTAACCGTTCATTGTCTGACGGCAGGTCTGTCCCTTTGCCGGCACTCTCTAAGCACTATCTCTCCCGCAGCATTTCTCTCTGGACCCACAGCAGATGGCGAGCATTCACTGCAGACGCGGGGGCGGAGTACTTCAAGCAATTCTCGGCGTTTTCAGGTGCTGGGCCCCAGATCCAGGTTGGGGCGGCCCTTACACCTTCTGTTGTCTCTTGTGCGTTTACATAAAATACCACGTACAGTACCTAGTGCGAAAAAGAAATTGCTAAATGTTGCGATCTTGTTTTCTTTGACTTCACGGGGTCGGAGAGCATTAGAACAATGCGAAAGTACACTCTCGGCATGCATCATGAACGCGGTGAGTATATCGTAAGTGGCTCGTAAGTGGAACGTTTTATGAACAGTCCCGATGACCGACAACTTTCGGGAATAACCATATTTCAAGGCTGACCTTACCACTTATACCAGCAGAGGGTGACGAAGGCTTTCATCGGGGAAACGGACTTGTTTGTAGGCCTTAGTGTAATGACTGATATCAAGTTACGTTGGTGGTTGTGCGCGTGCGTATGTGTACATTGTCTATCTCCGCTATATAGACATCGAGATCTGCTAAAGCAGAGCTTTTTCGAAGGGGAAATCATCGAACACCGTGAGAGGGGAGAACCTTACTAATACTCGATAAATGGGTTTCTGCCCATTTACACCCTGATAAACCTGTTTTCACACTTACCACGCTGCATCTGATGAAGCGATCTCCATGTCACGCATCTTCGTTTGGAGGTCAGTGGGAAGCATCATCATTTCCCCGATACATTTCATTCGTATGCCAAGGCTCTTGATCCTGCTCCTGAGTTCAATAGTAACGGCCACTTAGCACAGCACAGTATCGCAACTGGTGAAAAAAGATGAATTCAGGTCTCTGTTTCCTTGTAACCGTTAGGTTACTTAATAGCAAAAATAAAGAAAAACACACAAACACACACATATTAAGAAATGAAAGAGAAAAGGAAAGTACCGCAATCTACAAAAAGTCCTGCGTTGCTGAAAGCAAATAAGTCCAAGTTCAAGATTCAGGCTAGTTAGAGAAATAAACACCACGTAGCAAGAATGAATACGGAGACTTCTTACATAGTGTCTCTCATTACGTAAGTGCGCCCTTGGGGCGGTAAACAATGCTAGGTTCAGTTATTGTAAATGTTAAAGAAGACAAGCTCTACACCAAGCTAGACCTGACAGAGAGAACTAAAGAAACCTTTTTTTTTTACGGCAATGCTTATGGCTTACAAGCGGATAAAACTGCAATGGAAGGCCAAGTTCTATAACCGCTACACTTGCTAACTAACACAACGCCACAACACTTTGTTCCGTGATCTTAATCGTGAAGGCAGAGAGACGGGGGAAACTTAAACGTGGGGTGACACGGGAGATAGATTGACCACCGTTTTTCCATAGAGTAGTTTTTGTTATCTACAAGGCACCGGTAACCGATGGTGCCGTGACGTAACAAATTCGGCACTGGTTACTTAAAAAGTTTGTGGACTTCTGTATAAGTTTAGAAATATTTCCTGCTTAAATTAGCTGTTATATTGAAATGCACTGCACTTCAATTAATATTCGCATCGCTGACATTGATTTGTCACTTCCAGAATATGTGGCATCACACTGGTTCAAAGGTGCCGTCCTCACCTTTTTATCACTCGTAGTCCCCGTTCTGGCCCATATTCTTTGTTGTCAAAATACAGGCCTGCTATTTCAGTATTGTAGTATTACCAATCTAGGCTGCATTAATGCATTCGCCTTTTGTGGGAGGTGAGCATGTTCCTTGACACAAAATGTCAGCGCTTGCATTCTGAAAATTCTAAAGTAAGCCAGCATAATACAACTGACAAAGGGTTGTGACTAATCGTGTTTAAAAAATACCAGCGTAGCTTGCACTAGTGACGCAAGGCTAAAGAAACCTACGGAGCTGATCGCCACCTAGCTGGTCCTGGCCTTACGGGTTATGCTTTTTCCGGAATTTATTGATTATTGATCAATTATCGATTACCTCTTGATTGGCTATCGATTGGCTATCGCAAGGTATTGGCCACGTATTTGGGTTAGGCTAAGCACTACCAAGTCATCCCCAGCATTTCCCGGAATTTTTATTATTGATCAATCATTGATTAGCTATTGATTGGCTATCGATTGTCTATCGCAAGGTATTGGCCACGTATTGGGTTAGGTTAAACACTACCAAGTCATCCCCAACATTTTCCCCGGAATTTATTGGTTATTGATAAATTATCAATTAGCCATTGATTGGTTATCGATTGGCAATCGCAAGGTATAGGCCACGTATTTGGTCTAGGCTAAGCACTACCAAGTCAGCTCAGCATTTTCGGAACTTATTGATTATTGATCGATTATCGATTACTTATTGATCGACCACCGATTGGCTATCGCAAGGTGAAGTGAGGCGCAGCGGTGCGCAGTGACGTCATCGCTAGGCGAGTTTTTGCGAACGCTACGCGGGGAAAGCGAAAGGCTTAAACACTCGCTGTTAAAATGATGTGGCTGAGGGCTGTGATGTAATGCGACACGTCTATTTGATCACAATCACTTTTTTTCGATAGCTTGAATAGAGAATTGACACAACATATATGAAAAAGTGTATTTTTATTGCGATAGCAACTATATGGACACTCGCCGTCGCCGTGAGGTTCCGTATAAAGTCCAACGGCGATAAAACCGTCGCCGCGCGCCGTATGTGCAAGTGAAAGCGTGGGAGGGTACGCAAGAGAGGGAAGCGAGAAGGAAGCACGCCGTCTTCCGTCGCACGAAATGCTCCGGGAGGAGGGTAGGGAGAGGGGAGGGGAAGGCGTTTTATTCTGGGCGGCCGAGAAAACACAGCACACGGCGAAGTCTGTCTCCGACACAGATGACTTTTAAGATGCAGCAGCCCGTGCGGCCGCCGGCGCCGCCGGGGGCCGCCGGGGCCTCTCGGAGTAGAACGCGGCCCCCCACCCCCTCCCTATCCTCCTCCTCCCCCGGAGCCTTGCAGCCGGGGCCAAAGCCACTAGGTAGCTTTATCTGGGCGGGCGTGCGCGCCCGCGCAAGCCGCTGTATTTTTTTCGCTACTGCTTCGGGGACACTGTCCGTCGTGCGCTGCGTTTTCACACGAAGGTCAATTCGCTCGCGCCGCGCTTTCTCACTCCAGCGTTTTGACAGCGAGTTTCCGCGATCATCGAGTAAGATATGTTCATGTTTGCTGTTGCGCGCGTGGCACCAGGCTTGTTCATTTTGGTTAGTATGCCTATGTTTAGAAGTTTATACGGCCGATAAAACTATCCTTACTTCCTAAAGCTGTCCAATAATTTGCTATCTTAATCGATGCTTCACCAATCGGACGCAACTGCGACATCTTTCAGGATCCTGAAGGCACAGTTGTTGCTGGTGCCACAATTACCGCGGTTTCATCAGTGTTCTTTTTTTTTCATAGCTTTCTTTGCTTTGCATACCACAGAAGATTATGCATATTCAGAATTTACCACCTGTTCATGCTGCCATAAACAAGGATGCAACAAACCGGTGCAGTAATGTTACTCACAAGTGCACGTTGTTGAACCAGCTGCCTATGACTCCGTAGAACAGAGCATCTCTCTCGTATGCACTCCGCGTCAAATGACGATTTGCGACCATAAAAGCTGTTACTCCCCTGACGCCGGTTTGGAAGCACCACTGGCATGCCTAAGAAAAGCGATCGAATGTTACTTGTTAAGGTCGAAAGAAGTGTGCGATCATATTGTTACGCATATAATATTACAAAGTGATTTTTACTTTCATGTCAGCACTTTCAGCCAAGAAAAAAATTATCTGCGTCCTTTTCGTGGTAATGCCCGGCCATAATTTCGGAGTGGCAGCCATCTATGTAAAGATTGAGGAGGATGTTCTAGTCCTCTTTAAATTTTATTTTTGGAGGAGAGAGAACCGCGTAAAACACAAGTTGACGAAAAACACGACCACTAGCCTGGTGCCTTGTAACGAGGACAGTTTCCTGTCATTGCGACAGAGATGGGCTTGTCGTAACAACAAGTAATTAGGCCAACGACGAAAGATACCGAAGTGCTGTCGCTGCGAGTTCGACTTTCTTGTAGGGAACAAGACGTGAGACCTCGCTACAGAAGTATTTCGCTACGGTACTTGACTGAAATATCCATATGGTAATATAAGTAGCCTTTTTCCAGCACTACAGATGTTTGAAATCATTTTACCGCAATGTTTTTTTTCCTAATTTATACAAAAGGACTTCATTGGGTATACCATTCTAAAATACACATTTTATGTGTTGGCTGAAATAGGCTTGGACTTAGTTCCTCATTTTATATCCATCCCTATGTAACAAGCGCAATTTGACGCTATAGTAGCCTTAATATTATAATGACCCTAAGCGCAATCGATATTGACAAGTCTTGTTTAGCTTCAGATTTAAATATTTATTGGTGTGCTCCGCTATCATACGAGCCATTCGTTGTTACTAGTCACTGGGCGACGGGTGTATTGCGAGCATAGGTCGACAAACTCACTAATGAGGTGGTTCCCTCAGACTCAATCACACTCAGACAGACCCGTATCCGAGTCCGAATGAACCCTAAGCCAAAAAAAAAAGAATTTTGTGAGCGAGTATGAGTGAGTTCCGTTTCTTGCTCACCTGTGCTTGCGATCCCTTATAAAATTGGGCTGGGGTCCGTTTGCTGTGCTCGCTGCATCCGGTATACTTGCTTCTTTTAACAGACGCCATCGTGCAGACGGCTACAAATATGTATCAGTGGAAAGTGCTGTCTTGTTGCTGTAGCTGGCCTGTTTTCCTAGGTGCTCAGAGCTAGTGAAAACAAACAACGCAAAGTAGAGAATGGCCTCATCGAAGTGAAAGCTCTGTAGCTGTATGCTCTACCTATACTAACTGATTCGCCCTAACGTTTAGAGCTAGCTGTCAGCGGCGCGTATTTCAAAGCGCTGCCTTCACACGTAAAAGGAGCATTTGCCATGGCTTACGTCACGAAGGGGCGTTAATGTGATTGGATGCAAAATGGATCGTCGAAACAAAGTTCGGCTTCGAGCTGGAAGGAGCCCGAAGAAAAGTATTGCTTGCTTGGCAAGTATTGGGAAAAGATGGTGAAACGATCAACTTGTGAGCTGCCTGGAAAAAGAACAGTGCTACGAGCCATGTAGATCTTAAGAGTGCGAACATGGAGCGCAGAAAGCCCCAGCGAAGTGTCAATCGCTTTTCTTGGTATGTGTGTTAATGCGCTGGCTTTTCACGGACGCGAACTAGGAGTGTCCAACAGCGGAATCTGCTTGGACAGTCCTGTGAGAGGGACTATATTGAATTTAATTTATTTCTATATTGAATGTAGGAAAACCTGAACAAAAAAGCGAAATAAGTCACTTGACAGAGGTTCGAGTCCCCTTTACAAGGCACACAGTATGAGAAAGAACACCCACCACTGCACTGAAAACGTGACAGCAGCTCTTGAACGTAAGTTCAACGATGCTAAATGTCCGATGGGAAACCTACTTCGAAGACATTCACAAGTCAGCTTAAAATCCACACGCCACTAATAGTCGTTCAATATAAGCAAACACGTCGTTCTCTCTCATGTTGCCCACGTGTGTTGAGTGCTTTTTAAATGAAACGGCACAAAAGGAGTTATTCTATGTATTATATTGCATTTTTATTTGAAACAACGAAATCAACCTCGGTGGCTATGCGTAATTGCTGCTGATGAACACGAGGTTGCAGGTTCGATACAAGCATAATGAAAAAACACGTGCGTGCATATATTTATATGCACGTTAAACAAACTCGGGCAGTCTAAATGATCCCCCCCCCCCCCCGCCTCCCCCCAAATTGTGCGTTTTGACATCCCTTATCAGAATTCACATCTGGTTGCCGAGCAAGCGTCCGCTAACAAGCTAGCAGACTCGTTGGTAAGTACAATTGTGACACAGGCACATTTACTTGCCCGACCCAAAAGCTCAGTTCCTACGACGTAGGTGCGGCGAAGATCGGTGCCGGTACTCTTGACGAACCGCCGGCTACCGTCTGGCATGATGGCCACGTGGCTAGGGGTGACGCCGAGACGTAGCAGCCAGAGCACGACCACCTGGTAGAAGGGAAGCTCGTCTCTCCAAAGTGCCGTGTCGTGCGCTGTTAGGGAACGGAGCACGATATACAGCAAGAGTGTCAATAAAGCGGCCGGTGGGCCACATCTGGTGCATGGAGAAGTTCTACGCGGCTAACAGAGCCCTACCTTATTTATCTTCTCCCACATTTTTGAGCCCCTGAGTGCCTAGCACTGACGCCTCATAGTAGTAGTGCCTGAATTTGCTGAGCATATGAATAATAAGTGACGTACTGATATTCTGTGAGTTTGGGGCACTTATCAGCGAAGAGTTCTTTAAAAGGATACACATTTGAAACTGCGCTTGTGCATGTTCTTTAGGCTTTGCCGTGCACCTAGCATTCTACGGGTGCAAGGCCAGGGTGTCGACAGTTTGGGAGGTCCACTCACCTTCGTCTTTGCAGGTGGCGCCTTTAGACGAGGAGAGATGCACATCTGGTAAGGAACCGCATGTCTGCCGACCCATATTATATTTTGACAGGCCAGTACGCAGGAAACAGTTCTCAACGCAGATGAGCTGACAGTCGGCTGCACAGCTGAGCGCTTTAGTCGCATATGATTTGGACAGCAACAGTGCAGTGACATTTATTCACCGGCCACGAGCATAGTGCTCACGCTTTCTATCTCTTTTCTCCCCACCACCCTTTCTCTCTCTCAATAGCTAACCGAAACACTGCGCTGTCTCAGGCTTTGAAAAGCCACACATTCTGTGAGAGAACCGGCTCATGTCAACGTCACTAACAATGCAGACAACGGGACAGAAACCATCAGCGTGACACCTGCGCTTACTGTGAACTTTGTGCAGAGTGGTCCGATACACTAACGCTGAAAGAACGCAACATGCTTCTATTAAGGCAGGAAGAGTTTGTGTAGAGTAAAAGGCGCTGAAATATTTTAACACGCGACATATTTTTCTTTCATTCCACCTTAGTCTCAACAACGTCGGTACAAGGTTTTCTTGGGACAAACCGCTGAAGGCTGAGGAAATTCCTGATTTCTCCGTGCCACCCTGCAAGCAATATCCACTGGATGCAATGCGTATAAAAATGTCAATATTAAGGAGAACGCAGTCATAATTACAGGTTCTTTATTAAGGAATCTGTATTGAAAAGCAATCTCGTTATGCATAGGAGAAATACCCGAGGAGCGGTATGTTTGGAGCACTGGGTCAGTTGAAATATTTTAACACCTTTGGGCTAAACAGCTGAAGAAACTCGTCATAGACAGTGCCACTCTGGACACGAGTTTCGTCGTTATCCTCAAATAAAATAAAATCAGTTTATTTCAACACCAGAGGAGACAGTACAACAGTCACAACAGTGAAGCTGTGGGGTGAAAACAAAAAGCCATCAAAGCTTGACAAGGGCTTTCACACCATTTAACACATAGCAAACAGCACCATGAAATCATAAGCATAAATCAGGCCTCTTTGTCTCGGAAAAGTGCGGGTAAACGGAAAGTTGCCTTTTTGACTGCAAAAAAGGAAGTAACTAGCAGTTTGGTTCTTACCGCTCTGAAGCCAAAACAGTAGACCGGATGTGCGGATGAACAACAATCTTTAAATGTGCGTTATCTTTAGCATTTTCTGCCACTATGTTCTTAAGCATAATCAATGACTGTTCCCCGTGAAAAATGTTTTTGCGCTGTTCTATGCCCTTCGGAGGAAAGGGATAGCACAATGAAAGGAGGACTGGGACGCTGTCTGACTCTGGTCTAACTGAGCGTCACGCTTGTCGTTATTCGCAAGAAACCAAATTGAAGATGTACCTAGACAATGAGCCGCAGAGCTGGCGAGCAAATATCTTTCAAGGGGCTCCAGTAAAGTTTTTGTAGGAAGAGATGACTTGCCTTTTATGAAGTCAAAGTTAAGAGCACCGGTGCCATCGATATAATTGTGGAGGTCACGAAAGAAAGAGGGGATACAAGGGCATTCTTCTTTTCCGCCCATCGTGCAGTACCTAGCAAATACAGCGTGTCCAAGCTCCCATAGCCACAAGTCTCAAGGGGTATTAAAAGACTGGGTTCCTTGTTTGCGTTCATAGTCGACCCACCCTCATATAAGGTCGAGTAGAAACCTTCTATGGCTGTATGTAATGCGATGTCCCACTCCTTCCAATAGAAAGGGTGGAGTGGGACATTCAAGTGGTGTTAACATTTTCTTTTTGAGAGCTTCCCGAATGTCTTTGAAGAAAAAGCTTCTGTGCTCTATTGTAGTTGAATGTCCGATGTAAATTTAGAGCACTTCAGCCGGTGCCCATGTGACAACTACATAAAATATTCAAACGTGAAAACAACAGTCCCGTTTTTGGAACCTCTCCAGTACGTAATAGTAACATGAGCTCACAATAAAAAAATGTGGGAATGCTCTGTTAATACGCTAGTCGAGTTTGCACTCTCATATTTATTTCGTGCTTGTGCCTCAGTGTAACTTCACGTTTTGCCCTATGTTTTTTGTGCGCTTTTCTCGGGATGTTCCAATGCTGGCACCTGGACATGATATACTCAAATTGATTTTCGGTCTGCTTTAAGCTGTGCGTCCAAACATCTTTTGTGTATTCCTCACTATACGAAGCAAAAATAATTATTTCGAATAAAATTGAAGGGAAAAAGAACATGTGCCACAGTAAAACTTAACTTCCTCGCTCGCGTCGTTCGTAATTAAATTTTGAAACCAATATTATCGTGTTCATATACGGTTCAGACAAGCATCATTCTGCACGATTGCGGTATGCTACTTTTGACAGCCCGTGGCAGCTATCACAAAGACCAGCTCCGTTAGTATCTTGAAATGAGCCTGACGTGAAATTTTCTCTTCAACAACAAATGAGGACAAGGTTCATCAGGTTACATTTGCTGAGCTCTGACTGTCCTTTCAGAGGGATCGTGTATGGACCTAATCTGTTTTTTTTACTATTTAAGAATGTTTAAGAATACATTAAACGCGATGGTTCGACGACGCAGAGCGACTCGTTTTTCGTGGTATCAGATGATTGACGGCAGCTACACGCAAGTACTATTATAACTAAAGATACACCTTGGGTCGCAGGGTCACTGTCCCCAGTGAAATGTACATGAATTCTGGCTGAATAGAATAAACGAAACTAGGCCTCAGAGGAATGACATTCCATGACGCCAGGTCAGTTTACGGCTAGTCGAGCAGGTCATTGACACTCGCAGCATGAAACGATGATCCATGAACAGACGCCAAGGCGCTTAGTACTCCCACAACGGCTTTTTTCCCCCAAGGAGCCGAGAACGTTGCCCTAATCTCCCGTGGCTTTCGGTATCGCAAATGCCTCAAGCAGCGCCGGAATTAGCGCCGCCTCTTGAGGAACCCAGTAAATGGATATCTTGGTGAGACTCACGCATGAGCTTTCGGGATATGGTCTAGTGCTTAGTAGTTGTTTCGCTTGGTCAGGAAGTCACCGACGTCGCCGACTGTGAGCAAGTCAGCGCGGCAGAGCCAGTCTGTGCCCGTCTCGCTAGCGGGCGTAGCCGGTAGCAAAGCGAAGAGTTAATTTCCAGAGGTGCTCTCACCTTGCTGTTGATTTCGAAGAGTGTCTTCCGCTTTCCAGGAAGCGCTTCTCGATATGATATCAGACATTAATAAGTACAATAAATTTAAAAGTGTCTTATGACGTCGACAGACACCTACACCTGGCTAAGCTACTGGACAAAGCTTAGAGCAGCAACGCGACTTCGATAGCATGCGGTAGCAATACGGAATTCGGCGTTGCGGTTAGCCGAGAAAACGGGTGTGAAAACAGCACACGTGCACACGTGGTCAATACGAGAGAGAAGAGAGAATACGTTTTCAAGCAACAATTACTCCTGGCGTGCGTGTTCAAACGTGTATCACATATGGACAGGTGTACAGGGTCGTCCACTCTTGGGGTGAACACGGCTCTTGGGGTGAACACGGAACATGGGGCTTCAGCCCCTCCTCGAAATTTTTTCGCGCTGGCATGCACCGCCGACCAAAACAACCACCGGCGCCGGGAATCATTCTGGATTTTGTCTATAATATCTTTTTCACGCTCGAAAAGACATTTCGGCACG
The DNA here is from genome assembly GCF_013339745.2 of Dermacentor silvarum. NCBI lineage: Eukaryota > Metazoa > Arthropoda > Arachnida > Ixodida > Ixodidae > Dermacentor > Dermacentor silvarum. The sequence continues at coordinate 161,137,383 of NC_051159.1, read as the reverse complement.
AACATTGCGAACTAGGGCTGGATTTCGTGGCAACGCCTTTGCACCTGGAGTCACATAACGCAAGGAGCCCCATCCGAGCACAAACTTTCGAGGGCTTTTCGATAGCGAGCGGGAGCGTTGCGGCATCTCGCAGCGGCCGCGGAATCTACGGAGCGCATGAATTTTAATTCCGAAACTTTATGGGTATAAAGTTCTCATGATCTTTTGACGCGAAAGGTGCACCGACATTTCAAAAGGCGTGCTTTAGATTTTCAATTCTGGAACTTTATGGGTTTAAAGTTCTTATAAACTTCGGCCAACATGCGCGCACTGGAGCCCTCGTTTCCAAACCATTCCAGAAATGGAAGCACGCGCTCGCTATCTTCCACACAGACGAAAATACTAAATATCACCGTGACTGTCAGCTGGCAGCTGATAATTTTTTCCAAACATTTTCAGTAAGCGCGCCCAATGTGATCCATCAGCTGGACCAGTGCAGGCAAAGTAAAATAAGAAAAAAAAACAGAAGAAAGTTAACGGCCTAATATTGAGGCAGTTATTTTTTGCGGGCGACAAGGTCTGGCTCTCCGTGGCCATAGGGACAGAGGTCCTATGGATTTAAGCAAAGCCCCCGCTGAAAATACCGGCATTTTCAGAGCGCTTCTTCGCATGCGAGCTGATTGTGGAGATACATATCTGAAGAACCATTTGGAAAGGTGTCCCAGTAATGCTTCGTATTTAGATCCAGATGTACAAAACTAAATTAGAGAAATTTGGGGTGAAGTTATCAAAGAAAGCCTAGATGCAAAAGTAAACGCTGCAGGCTGCTTCTCCATACTTGCTGACGAAACGACGGATATTGCTGGAATCGAACAGCTTACTGTTTGTGCAAGGTACCTAAACAAGGATGCCAACGACATCGAAGGAGTTTTTTTTTAGGTTTTAGCAGCGTAATATATGCCCTCTCTCATTCCGACTGCAGGTTCTGTGTAATTGTGTACAAAATGCAGCAGATTCTAGGCACCCTTCCAGTGACCACTGCCAGCGCAGAGAGAATATTTTTTAACATGAGATTACTAAAAAATTACGTGCGTTTTACAATGTCTAAGGAACGCATGGTTAGGCTGGCGCTTCTATACGCCCACAGAGACGTCCGCATCAACGTGTCCGAAGTCATTAACCGCTTCGCTAAACTTCCTCGCCGAGTGAAGTTCGTCTTTAGATAGCGCAGCAGCAAAAATCAATGCAAGTAAAAAGCTCTGTTCCTTCAAGTCCATAAACTCGTATTTATGAAAACGTATGACTGCATTCATTAGCTTTTAAAACGGCAGAAATTTTCGCCATTTATTTTAACAGTTAGCATCACGATCAAAATTATCATGTGAATACGAAAATTACGAGGACATCAATAACCAATTTTGACCGACCTTGCAAATTGAAAGCCCGGCCCACGTGGCGGCGTTCCCAACAAACACACTCGAATATTGGGTAGTTCAACTTGCAGCATCATCTGTGGCTTTCGTTTGGCCTTTTCTTTCCGCTACCTGCTTTTACTTCTTTTTTGAACCGAAGCAATACCCTTATTTAATTTTGGATGCAGAATATTTGTTGTCATTCTGCAGGCAGGCAAATTACACCTTTTCGTACTGATTTCTGCATTATTCCTCTATTATTCTACCCATATGGTGCTGTCGCGACCGCCGCATGACCCAAGTACATACCACGATTTCTGCGATCATAGTTTTAATCCTGCCTGGATCGTCTGCCTTTCTATGCGTAAAGTTTACTATCTGTGACTGCGCAACATGTTTGTTTGTCTTGTTTGACGCATTATATACAGTGACGTCTGCTTAAATACGTAGATTTATTGGCGACCTATACGTATATTTAAATATCTTGTTGCGAGGTTTTCTGTATACAAGCAGTGAACTTTGTTTCCAGCGACAGTTTTCTTCCCTCTTTCAAGTTGTATGTTCGCATTTGTATCATCCATTCTATCTTCGCATTTCTAATGTATATTTTGCAGAACACCTGCTTTTTATATGTACTCACTGTTGCGACTATAATCTCGGTGTTTTAACAATACACGGCCGGTAACAGCTGCTCCAGCGCAGTCTATTGCAATGAAGGACAGCGTCATTGAGGTTTTTCCCTAGCCGTTGCATATGTACAAAAATGTAAACAAGGTTCTTGAATGACAAAGATTCATCAAAATACTTGTCCCGAGCTTGTTCATTTCATGGCCTTTACGTTTTTCATATCAGCTGCATGCAAGGCTTTGCTGGTTTCGAACTGATTTAGTTCTAAAGTTCCTGTGATATTTTCTTTACTTATTAAATAGACAAAAAAAAAAAAAAACGCGGAAGCATTGATACCAGTTATTGCTGCCACAATTTTTTGGACATACGAATATATTCTTTTACGAAAAAATACATATTTTACTTGACAGTAATTCGTTTGCAGCATCTAATATACGATGGCATTGGCAATGGCAATGCAGTTCTTATTAATTTATTTGATCCCTCGACAAATTCAATAAGGAGGAGGCCTTGCCGGAACGTGAGCCCCCCCCCCCCCCCCCCCCACCCCGTACAAAATTTCTGGCTACGTCACTGTCGGCTCGTATACCCCACAATTACCAAATTATTAAATTTTAGTGAGAATATGCATTTGACCAATTTCGAGGTAATGGTGAAATGAAGTGGAAGCGAATAACGACTTAATTACCCGGCAACACGTAATGTAAGCTGGAAAACTGGCGCGTCGATTATAGATTTCCCACTCCAACCACCTATGCAAAATCAACAGAAACAGCATTCGAATGTTGCGTGCACTGACTCCAAGGATACGAAAAAGAATGTGAATAAATAAGGAAAGGTCCGCGCCACCTATTTTACACGAGCTTATCCATGCTATCAAACAATTGACCGACGATCCCTTTAATTGAGAACACGACTTACCCCGTAATGTATGCGTCAAAGGACCGGCACCGCTTGAGCGATATTACATGCAGTCTGACAACAAAAATAAACTGTATTTTTTATTCGATCTAGAAAAATGAAAATTGGGCGTAAGGTTACTGCCAAATCAGTTTCCTACATTACGTAAAACGATCTACGCCCACCTACAAGCGGCATTAACGCGGCCATAACAGAGCAGCGGATGTCACCCCTTAGTTACTGTCACTCTTTTTTGCCCGCCTTAGTGGTAGAATCAATGACAAACATGTTCAAATATATAAGCACGATTGAACAATCGCTCTCTAATTCTCTGCGAAATTTATGGCTGGTGTCAATTAACCAAATTCGGTATTTAAATTAAATTATGGGGTTTTACATGCCAAAACCACGAGGCACGCCGTAGTGGGGGACTCCGGAAATTTGGACCACCTGGGGTTCTTTAACGTGTACCCAAATCTAAGTACACGGGTGTTTTCGCATTTCGCCCCCATCGAAATGCGGCCGCCGTGGCCGAGATTCGATCCCGCGACCTCGTGCTCAGCAGCCCAACATCATAGCCACTGAGCAACCACGGCAGGTAACCAAATCTGGTATAGCATCAAGAGATGCAGGAAACAGCGCGCTAGTCTCATCACGTCATGACACAAATCGTGAAAAGCGTGCCAGATGGGCTTCTCCGGATGCACGGCACCAACAGTTGTGGCAGTAAAATAAATGGCCCCGGCCTAATAAAGAGCGCGCAAGAAATAACTTTGTTCGTTTGCCCTCGTCTATTACAAAAAAAAAAAATGTCACAGTTTCGCCCTAAGGGCGAAGCGATGAATGCGATAGCAACACAGCAATGTCATACGAAGTAAGGTGAGCGGCTTTGGTAGCAATATGAATTGTAGTAAACATGAGCTGATTAAGTAAGCAGGTGTGCTGCGGCGCAAGTAGACCGACATGAAGAGAGACTCGATGACCACGAGAAGGCGCGTGTGAAACGGTGGTGTTGATGAGAAGCGCTTCCCGTGGGCAGCGCGTGCGAAGGGACACACCTGTAGTGCTGCACTGCCGACCCGGGCAGCATTGCATGTGTAGCGTGCGTTGGAAAATGTGGCCCGACTATTACTAACTGATTGAACAAGCGTGGTGTGAGCGCGCACAAACAAACATGAATAGATCACACTGAATGACTGCAGACAACGACTGTCAAAACGCTGGCAGCAAGCGCATATATACGGTGCAGCAGCGGGCGAAGGTACGTGCGGTCTATCGCTTCAACGGAAACTGAGCGGCGAATGCACGGCGTATAAAGGTCAGAGCCGTGTGGAGATAAGAGACGGTGCGGTCGAACGAACGACAAGCGCGGTTGTTGGCAGCGTAGAAGTGCGCCCCCCCCCCCCCCCCCCCGCTCCTTCCGGCGCTGGCTTCCCGCTTCCTTGCTTGCGCGTGGGAGAGATAAGATACTGTGCGGACGAGCGACGAGCGCGGTTGTTGGCAGAGAAGTCCCCCCCCCCCCCCCCCCCCCCCCTGCTCCTTCCGGCGCTGGCTTTCCGCTTCCTTGCTTGCGCGTGGGAGATTGAGTGCGTTCGCTCTCCGTGATAGCGCGCGTCCCCGCACGCTGCCTCTGGGGCATACGGCGCGCGGCGAAGATTTTATCTATACGGAACCTCACGGCGACGGCGACGGCGACGCCGACGGCAGAAATCCGGTTGAAGTGTCCATATAATTGCTATCGCAATAAAAAAAATTGTCGTTTGTCTCCTGAGAAGCTTGCATCTGTTTATGCAAATTGATTACGCAGGCTGTTTACAAGCTGTAGACAAAACCAGCCGGAAAATGATCCAGTTAGTGAAGCGCGTTTTCCCGCGACGCCACCTCGGGCGCTCGGTCGCCTGCGTTTAGCGCCGTGTATTCCACTATAAAGCAAGAGCGGCGCGCTGCCGTAGCAGATGGCGCGAAGCACTTCCCCTAGGCCCCTGTGCGCCTGCGCCGATTTGCTTCGATGCGCGGCCGCGCCGGAGGCACCGGCGCTGCGCGGAGCGCGGCCACGCGGAGCCGCGTTCACCCCAAGAGTGGACGACCTTGTACTTGCTTATCTTTCTCAACTGACCGCTTTTCACCGGCTAACAAATGTTAAACGTTATCGCTCAGCGCAGGACGCGCCTATATCGATCGGAAATTTCTTGAATGTTATCGATAGTTCTATCAGTTGTCTGTTGTTACCGGAACTTGCGTAATCTGATTCTATGCGCGACGCGAATTGTGTAGTTCTTTCTGGAAGACCCACGGGCCCCAGCAGTTACGCTGGATTCTTCGATGAGTCATGTGTAAAGGCCGACACGCTTGGCCCGCAAATTAAATTTCGTTGATTGCCGACTGTGCGCGCCGCTATCGTTCTGCTTCGAATGTCACTTTTGTGGGCACAAGAATGCCCAATAAAACGTTAGTTTCGTGATTCACTTTCTTGCTACTGCGTTCTTCATCGCCCCTACAACATTACAATATCAATAAGCTTTCCGGCCCGATAAGCACGAAATGCGAAAAAAAAAAAGCTCAGTAAGGCTGCCGTTATCTCATCCTGCATTATCTGCGCATGCCCCATTATGTCGGTACTCTGTACTTCTTCACATCTGGAATAAACAAACGTTCTTCATAACCCGACTGCCGGCTCGCTCACATGGTGGCAGCGGTGCCCAGTCGCAATAGACAGTTTTAGCAGAGCGCCGCATACGCTCCGCTCCGCTCAGATTTCACGTTCGGAGATAGCTGAGATAGATAGATAGCTGAGATAGTTTTAGCTGAGCGCTTGCTGTCCGCTCCGCTCAGGGCGGCATATGCTAGCAAATGCCACACAACCGCTTAGCGGGAACGCTATTGCGCTTGCGCACAACGCTCATACCGGCAGCGGAACGAAGACCGCATCATATCGCTCCGCTACAAAGCCGACTGAGCGAAGCGTGACAGCGTGTCTACTTGGCCTCTTCGTCGTTTTGCAGCCGAGTTGATAGCGCGTCGCTCGCTACGCATTTCCCTGCAGTATCTCAGAGCGTGAAATCTGAGCGGAGCGGAGCGTAAGCGGCGCTCTGCTAAAACTGTCTACTGCAGGGAACTGCGTAGATTTCGCATTTGATAAGCGCGTCTTGCCGAGACGCGAGCGACGCGCTATCAACTCGGCTGCAAAACGACGAAGAGGCCAAGTAGACACGCTGTCACGCTCCGCTCGGTCGGCTTTGTAGCGGAGCGAGGGATGCGGTCTTGGTCCCGCTGCCGGTATTAGCGTTGTGCGCAAGCGCAATAGCGTTCCCGCTAAGCGGTTGTGTGGCATTTGCTAGCATATGCCGGTCTGAGCGGAGAGGGCAGCAAGCGCTCAGCTAAAACACTGAAATGTCTGCACCGTCAATGCTGCTCTCGTCGCCGAAACACCTGGATTCATCGGGAGACGCATGGCCTGGATGGAAAACTTGGAAAAGTGAGTTCGTACTATTTTCTAAGGTTACCCAGTTGAGCAAGCAGCCTATAGACGTTTTCACGAGGGCGCTTCCGACGGTCTGGCGTCGAGAGTATGTGTCAGTGTTGCCTGTTTGGTCTGGACGGTGAGCTTGCCTTGCGCTTGCATTGCGGAGTGGTAGCTTTCCTTCGATGTTTCCGTTTATTTTTGTCCCGAATGACTTACGCTCGTAAATGATGGCATATACTCATCAACAGTCTACAGGCCAGCACTGTGCCGTTTATGGGTGCACAAACAACCAGCGGAAAATAACGATTTTGGGGACTATAGTGAGTCCACAACACAGCACTCTGCGAGACCACTGCCGATGTGGTATTTTCACGCTTCACCGGTTTCCTGCATCACCTGAGGACTTATCATTTCAGTCTAATGTGAGCCAACACACACATCAGTTATATAATGCATTTTGGTAAAGCCTTTTCGGCACATTTCCCAATAGGTTGCGAGAATTGTCAGCTCTTCGATGCAATATTTTCTCGTATGTAGTGGCAGCAGCTACATTTGTTATTCTTTCAAACACGACTTCATTTCAGTGCCTAATACGGGGGTCACATGGCGCACTTTTGATCGTGATCGAGCCCGATCTGGATTGAAGTTCTTGGTCACGACTGGCTTCCTTGCTCAATCTGCGGAAGGGAGCCAATCGCGGTCGAACATTCCGATCCAGATCGGGCTCGATCGCTATCACAAATAGCCGTACGTGTGACACCGGTATAAGACAAATTGAAGCACTCTGCGAGAGAACTAGTCGGTAGATACACTTCGCAACCATCTGAAAAAATCGTGTCCTATGGAAGATGTATGCAGCCCCTGTGTCCCCTATTGGTGTTTTGTGGCTAAAGCGCCCTTAGGCGTTGATGCACCCACGCTGACGCCTGGTGGCACGTCTCCTCCATCACGACTACCAACGTCGATGACCATGAGCAACCGTCGTGCATATGGAAGCTGCACTACGCTGCACACGCTAGCACAACGCGAAAGACGAAGCACGTAACTGACACACTAATACAACGCGCAAGACAAAGCACGTAACTGAATCGTCACCGAGTCAAATCAGCGCGTACAGCGCGTCGTAATTGCAGCCTCCGCGATCAACTTCAGAAACATTTTCAGAGCTAATTGCGGAGGCCACGCTCCGCTGTGCTGAGTACGGTGAACGCCACCTGGCGTTGGTAGTGCTTCTTGATGCCAGCGTCCCTTCGAATGCTGGCATCGAGGCGTCGTAGTGCTGAGACCACCGAAGCGTTCACTGTCGGTGCGCGTTAGTGTCATAATGCAGTACTTCTCTTTTCTGCTCGTAGGCGGCGGCACCGCCCCGAGCAAGAGCGCGGGTACACGGAGGAGTGTTAGATATATAAGGCGCGTCTGTGTAGCTCTTTGCAAATGCGTTTGTAAAACATTGTCTCTGCGTTCACACGCACCCTGTGTGGCCTTGCCCATAAAGCTAATTACAAAATCTAGCCCCTGGGCTGTATCAGTTGCGCTGGCATCTGTGACCACTGTCGCGCGTCGGTTCTCTGTAGGTACCGAGATGCTCGAGCACCACGCTTATGCTTTGATATTTGGTTATAAGCACCCTGCACTGCACCAGATCCAATACATTTTGCATGATTGAGCTGTTGAGTTGCGTCGGAAGCGTATGGAGTAACCACCGCATATCTACCAGCCACTGACCCGCGTCGTCGGTTCTAAGCATTGCCCGACAGCTACGTACGCACCTGCTTTCGCTAAATGAGGCAACCCTCAACCGCGAAACCTATGGGTGATCATATTAAATCCACAATACAGTCACATGTGCCCAGCAATAACAATGAAATATACCGCTGATTAGCACGCCAGGTCTCGACGAAGCAGACGCGGCTGCCGCCGCTAACGACGACGAAACGCCACATCCCCTGGCTGGGCTTGCTGTTGCCATGGCACACCACACTGAGAGCTCACGCGAGCACGTGAAACATGTAACAAGTGAAGCGGCACAAGACAAGCGAAGCGGAAGAAAACAATCGAAATAATACGCGGCGAAGATCGCAGAACCGAAGTGCGGCCGGCCTGCTCTCGCAAGGCTCACAGTCCACAATGGCGGCATAACATGTTCTGACGCTAGACGTCGCCCGTGTCGGGCAATGGCGATACTCAAACGTCGGTTTGTGAAAAGGTCTATAGAAGCACAAACAGCAACATTACTTGTAATAATTAGAGAAGAGGGCATGAAAGCTTACAGAATTTTCAAATTTGAGAATAAAGCGGACAAAAACAAGGTTGACATTTTGGTTGAGAAATTTGAGGAATTCTACTAACCCGTGACGAGTTTGACCCTAAATGAATTTCCCTCTGGATAAAGTGACTAAAAACAAGACGAACCCTTTAATGACTGGTTTACAGATCCAAGGCATCTAGCAAAGAGCTGCGAATTCGGAAGCCTGGCAGACCGCATGCTCCGCAGCAGCATTATATTGGGGGTGCATGACAGAAACTTGCAGCGAAAGCTTATTGCTGACAACGCGTGGTACCAAAACACAGTAGCAATGCGCCTGGATCAAGAGCAAGGAAAATTAGATATTTAAGGAAATCAGTGCAGGCGCAGAAGTATACCCGCCGTGGTTGCTCAGTGGCTATGGTGTTGGGCTGCTGAGCACGAGGTCGCGGGATCGAATCCCGGCCACGGCGGCCGCATTTCGATGGGGGCGAAATGCGAAAACACCCGTGTACTTAGATTTAGGTGCACGTTAAAGAACCCCAGGTGGTCAAAATTTCCGGAGTCCCCCACTACGGCGTGCCTCATAATCAGAACTGGTTTTGGCACGTAAAACCACATAATTTAATTTTTTTTGGTGTCATTATCAATGTTGTGAAACTTGATGCGACCAGTATAAACCCTTATCGGACTCGATCCGAGCCTTATCAACCCTTATCAGTCGTCATCAACCTTATCGCAATCGGACTGATCTTTATCAACCCTTATCAATCTTATCGAACATGACCCGACTCTTATCGACTTTCTCGGACTTGAGCCGACCGTTATCTACCCTTACAGGTGCTCATTAACCTTATCAGAGTCGCTCCGTCCATTGCAGGCTCTTATCGCTCTTTAGCACCTTATCCATTCGCGTTGGACCATTATCAACCGTAATAAGACCCATATAACCCCTCATCACTCCTTATCATTCTTAACTTTTATGTCTCTTGCGCGACGTCAAGCGGATGAGCCTTCAGAGATCGGTGGTATTTCAGTCGGTGAAGGAACGCCCCGACGGAAGGCGCAGCCCACGACCAGAGAAACGCATCGGGGATGTGGCACGTTTGGCATAAAATTTCCGCAAAATCGAAAATTTTCTGGTGTCTAAAATGCTCCAAGACGGTTCCACATGTGGCCTTAGAGATGGCTTTTGTTTTATCACCAAATCTTTCAACAGAGCCTTCATAGAAACGGTCCTCCTTTGACATTTGTTTTGTACTGCCGGTACAACACATTCATATGGTTCAGATATATTCACCTTTGGCAATTGTGGGTGTTTAGCCCAATGCGTAAGACACTCGGCTTCCGAGCGTGGGGTCATAGGTTCGAAACTCACTGCCAACCTTTTACAGCGGAGCTGTCTGTATATGACTAGGATCCCGGGATTTCTCCGTCGCCAGAAAAGTCAACCAATCACAGCGGAAGGCACGCGCTGCATGCGCCGCTGGGTTCCTTGCGGCACCACCAGATGGTGCTCGCTTCCGCGCATCCGCGCCGGCGCCGGCTGTGCGGCTTCACCAGAAAGCTCGCCTTCGCGCATAGCGTTCGCGGCAAGCATTTCTCGGTAAAGGTTACGGTTGCATAAGCTGCAGTTGTCGGGAAGCGGCAGAAGTGATGTCACGACACTTTCATGTAGAAGAACCCGCCTAGCAACTGATTTCATTTTTGTTGTGATAGGAGGACTCCCGAAGAGTAGGGTGAACACGATGAACGGCGACGGGAACAGCGACGTCAATATGCACAACGGCGTCGTGCTCAGGCTACGCAGGACGCGGCGGTGCCTGTCCAAAGCAAGCCACGCACAGTTAGGATGCCTGAAGGGCAGCGCGAATACTATGAGCGATGAAAGGAACAGCAACGTCAATATGCACAACGTCATGCTCAGGCTCGGCAGCACACAATTCAAGGCTACCTCACTGGCCAACCACCTTCACTGCGTAGATTGGAGCCGATTTTTTTTTTTTTGCTTTCGAATTTGTTTTGTTTTATACATAAATTACTTGACAATTTCTTTCATCGATCCTAAAGCTAGTAATCATGTACAGCTACTCCATTATAACGATTAAATCTGTTAACTTGACCAATTCAAATTTATTTCCAAATTACAAGGTGTTACGGGACAGACAGTTGTACAGGGGTTCTCACCCAAGAATGCTTATGCATGAAATGGAACTGCGGGAACTACAAGCCGGTGCTGACGATGATTTGTTTTTGCAAGCCTTGACTGTAAGCACAGTTGTAGCAGACCATTGGAGCACTACAGTTAGCATCGAATGCCGCCCGTTCACGTGCAAGCTAGACACAGGAACCAACAGCTGCGTAATTTCCAGTAAGTATGTCAACAAGCTACCGTGCATGGCCTCAGCAACCCTGCTGGGCGACTCTAACGGCCTTCTTCGGACATAACACCCTGACTAAAGTCCAAATTCGACTACTTTTGTGCGCAACCAGCAGAGTGCACGAAGGGGCGTTTTTCGTGGTCGAACAAAGTGTGCCCGCGACTTTAAGAGGATCAGTGGCTGAACGCCTTGGGCTTACTTGTCGCGTGCAAAACGTCCACGTCGAACTGTTGTACCCAGAGGCGTAATCGTTTGCAGACGACTTTAGTGTACTGTGACAGTTGAAGTCGTGGACAGCCGTGGAGTACACAACAAAGCTAAAGCTCGGAGCCGTGGGACTCGACGTGCCGTCCAGGGGTGTTCTCGTGGCCCTCCAAGGAAAAGTCAAGGAGGAACTTCAGCGCATGGAAGAACAGGGTGCCATATCGAAGGTAACTGGACCAACAGAATGGTCTAGTCACATGGTTATATGGTCGGGCTTGTGCACAGGGTTGGGCTCTGCCTGGCGGGTGATGCACTGGATGGCAGAGCGAGCGGCTGCGTAACGATCACAGCGAGCTGCATCTGCTCGCTCTGCCTTTCGCGTTGTCGAGGACCCGCAGACGCCATCGCCGGAGCGCATGGCGAACGGCGACGAATAAGATGCAAAGCGCTTCAGGTACCCGTTGGACGACGACTACGACATCCCCCCAGGGTATGGCGTGGAGCACCCGATGAAGATCTGTAGTGTTAACGTGATGGTGCCGCTCGGAAAAGTACTGTCATCGCTCGGCAAAGTGGCGTCATCGAGAAAGAACACTGATCGCAATGTGCGTGAAACACTACTTTAATGAGAACTCTGCAAATAAAACTCAGCTGTGAGATAACAATATGGCAGGTTTGTAGCCTTGCGTTGTTGCGACCTCATAAGCAGCAACATTAGACTCAGAAATATAACGCAGCAGCACTAAACTCAGCAACGTTTCGTCGCAACAATAAATTCACCGATATAACTCAGTTACACCCTCAGCGACAAGTTATGTTCTCGCATTTGCACATCATAAGAATTGATTTGGTGTCCACATAGCGTGTTGTGGTAACACTGGCTGTCATGGTTATATTTGCTTGGCAAAACTCGCAAGACTAACAACAATTTCAAGATAGCCCAACCTTAAAGTGTATACTGCAAAATACTTGATGTCCCAGCTGCTTTCCAAAGACAAGCGTCGAGTAGTAGAGGATAATCTTAACTGTAATTGCAAGGGATTTATTTAAACATACTTTTCAGATGAATATCTCGAAAGTGACCCTATAGTTATGACTTCTGCTGCGCATGCATGACTTCACTACAGTTCGGCTTCAATATGGCAAATGAAACATGCGACTTAAAGTAAATAACGGGTTAGCAAATCGTTTCCATTAACTACGCGGACATTGCAATTTGTGGCGAAAGTAACGACCACCCTTTCAGGTAATTGACATAAATGGTCTGCATTGCGCTGCATGCTTCATCAGATTTTTCAGAAAATTGTTCGAACTGAAAACACAGGTATACGCACGCGCGCGCTACGAATATTAACTGCGTCACAGCGGCGTTACCTTCTTCGTCGTTGCACACACAGTCAGACGGTGCTGTTTCCTGGCTCTCTGGAGCGGCGTCTCCTCGTGGCTGTTCCATCTGTGCCTGTCGCTTGTCAGTAATATTGCGAAAACCACGCCTAGTGTTCTTTCCTGTTTTAAATGAAGAGGCAGATCCTGTTTCCTGTTTTTAAATGAAGAGGCAGAACAAAGCAGGTGGCCGTTGACCTTTCTGATGGTAGCGCGATAAAATTGTCTATTTTGCCTAACCAACTATAATAGCAAACCCGTCCATCTGTCCGTCTGTTTGAAAGACGAATCGATATAAGGAAATTAATGTAAAAAAAAAAAAAATAAACGTGGACATCTGGCGTGGTGCAACGCTGGAGTAAACAGCGGAGCTTGTGATCGACCTAGCTTCTCTTTCAGGTTTAGTAGGCTTGACTAACTTTTGCTTGGAAATGCTAAGTGCTGCTAGGCACGGCATTTCCAATCGGCTCACCGCCGACGCGCAGATTCTCGCTTGGCAGCGCGACGCGCTTTAAGATGAGCGACGTCTTCTTCGGGTGTCCGGATCTTCTTTGGTCGTTCCATATCAAGGGGGTACATGTACTCGCCACACAGTGAACGAGTGTTCTGCCGCGCTCGCGGTGGCGCCGAGCTTTATCTACCCGGTGACGTCATGGCCAAGCTGCACCTCCACACTTGTCGCGGCGTGGCTGGTCGAAACCCGCCGACCCTACACCAGAGGCGCCTGCTGCAGTCAGGGACACTGCACGCGTTCGGCGCGAACGTGGGACACGGGGAAACGTGGGCGTCGTCGGCGGCAGCTCTGCGCGTTGCCTCGTTGGCGGTGCTACAATTTATTTCTCTCTCTCTCGCTCGCTCCCATTTTCTCTTTCCCTCTCCCGAGCATTGCGCGCGGCGCGCGCATGCTCTCCTTCCACCTCCTTAACGTCCCATGTCAAGGCAACATGTGCACGGCACGGAGAGGAGGCGAAGTACACGCCGCTCCGCGAGGTGGTTGCTAGGCAACTCAAGGGACTCGTCGATCAGCGATGTGTTGCGTATCGCGGCACAACTTACGGCCGGCTTAAACAGCTCCGTTGTTAAAACAAAACAAATTTGAAAGGAAAAACATTTGAGGTTGGCGGAAACGGCTGATAGCGTCGCGGCGAAGCAGACGCCACGCTAGCCCACTCTGCTAGGAAAGAAAGCTCCACTCAACCTCGATAATAAATGTTTATTCTCTCTCTCTGGTGAGTTTCGAACCTACGACGTCACGCTCAGAAGCAGAGCGTCTTACCCACTGGGCCCACGCTCGCAGAAATGGAATATATCTGAACCACTTGAATGTGTTGTGCCGGTGGTACAAAACAAAAGTCAAAGAAGAACAGTTTCTATGAATTGGCTTTGGTTGAAAAATTCGGTGATGGTGAAATTAAAGCCATCTCTAGGACCACATGTAGAGCCGGCTCGCAGCATTGTAGACATAAGGGAAATTTCGATTTTGCGAAAAGTTAACGCCAAGCACGCCACGTCCCCGATGCGATTCGGTGGTTGCGAGATGCCCCTTCCGTAGGGGCGTTCCTTCACCGGCCGAAATGCTACCGATCTCTGAGGGCTGATACGCTTCACGTAGCGCAACAGATACGCAGTCAATGAGTCGATAAGGATGATGAGGAGTGATGAGGGGTTATATGGGTCACATCATGGTTGATAATGGTTCGAACGACGCGATGGATAAGGTGCTAAAGAGCGATAAGGGCTTACAATGGTTGGAGCAATTCCGATAAGGTTAATGAGGATTCATAGGGTCGGATCAAGTTCGAAAAGAGTTGAGGAAGGGTCGAATTCTGTCCGATAAGATTTATAAGGACACATACGGGTTTAAAAGGATCGGATCAATTGCGATAAGATTGATGCCATCTGATAAGGGTTCATGAGGCTCGGATCCAGTCCAATAAGGTTGACACCAACAGACAAGTGTTCATAAGGGTCGGACCTAGTCTGATAGTCGGACCTAGTCTGATAAGGTTGATAACTACCGATAAGGGTTGATAGGGGTTTATACTGGTAGGATCACGTTTCATAACATTGATAATGACACCGGGCTCCGTGGACACGAGCGAGCGGCACAATGCTTACGCATACTTCGACAACTCCCAGAGAAGTTTCTGCGTGAATTTGTTTTAATATTTTTCAGCAGCGCGCTTGTGCTCTGACCTTTACATACCACGTGTAACTTGGCGCATTCGTGAAGCTTGGCTTTAAAACAGTTTCACGAATAGGCAGTTTTACGTTGTTGATGCCGAGTATATAGCTCATGATTAATGAGGGCTTTTGAGATAGTTGACGCACTTTTGAAGGCCGCGAGAAAATTAAGCGAAATAACAGTCTAAAGACGATACGAAACAGTCAACTTCTGTCGTTTCCTAATCACAGAGCGGATGCTTTATTCACCGCAGACGTCGCCAGCGCGGAACTTTCTCGCAACACTTAAACAGACATGATTTCAATCAAGGAACCCATGTTTGCTCTCAAGCTTTTTTTGAGATCGCTAATCCTATTATGACTGAGCTAGTACCAATGTATAGCATAGTATAGTATAGTATACCCGCCGTGGTTGCTCAGTGGCTATGGTGTTGGGCTGCTGAGCACGAGGTCGCGGAATCGAATCCCGGCCATGGCGGCCGCATTTCGATGGGGGCGAAATGCGAAAACACCGGTGTACATAGATTAAGGTGCACGTTAAAGAACCCCAGGTGGTACAAATTTCCGGAGTCCGCCACTACGGCGTGCCTCATAATCAGATCATGGTTGTGGCACGTAAAACCCCATAATTCAATAATTTTTTAGTATAGTATAGTGTAGTATGAATGTATTATATAATAGATTCGTTACAACTTCAGAACGTGCGTATTTCTGAAACGCCATTTTCTAGTTCGTTGGAGACAACTCTTGTGCGGCTCTGCAAAATTCCGTGAAATCCATGGTACTGAGCGCGTGAAGCACGAATGCATGTGTCATGTCTGCGAGCACGAACGGGCCGATATGGCCCATGTGCTTTGGGAATGCCTATGCCATGAGGAAGCAGGACCAAGAAGAAGGGGGAAGACAACACCAGGACCCTCTGAAGCGGGGCACCCGAAGAACAGGAGTGGGCCGTCCAGCGGGCCAGGGCCATTGCCGGGGATCTCGGAAGATTTTCTTCCTGCGATGGAGATCTGGCAGCCTAGCCCCGGCCACCAACAGCAA
Source organism: Dermacentor silvarum (assembly GCF_013339745.2). Taxonomy (NCBI): domain Eukaryota; kingdom Metazoa; phylum Arthropoda; class Arachnida; order Ixodida; family Ixodidae; genus Dermacentor; species Dermacentor silvarum. Next base: position 161,121,561 of record NC_051159.1, on the reverse strand, counting down.
TAACCGTTGGACAAATAAAGTTTATTCCTATCCTATCTTATGTCTGACCTGCTACTCCGGCGCTTTTAAGTTCAGTGCACTCAGTTGTAACGGAGCATGAAGTAATTACTCTTTGTGTTCTCTTTGACTACCGAGCGCAGCTGACGGGAACATCAGCGACGTGGGGTTGTTGTATCCTGCCACCACTCTAATTGTTAGTTGTCACGAACAGATGGTCGACGTTGCAATACCTTTATATTTCAAATTTAATGTGTTGTCAAGCTACACTTACGGAAACATTTTCCGGCTTAGTACCATGTATACTTACTCTTAAGTTGTGACAATTTACTCCGTTTAACTGGTACGTCACAGTACCCTGTGTCCCAAGTGTGTACATATGAACGCGTGTTGCTTCTTTTAAGACTCATTCACACCAGCGACTCTAGGAATCTACGCAGTTCGCGCGCACTTGGCTGGCACTGTGTACATTGGTTTCGCGTTCCGGCAACAGCCATGGATTTTGATTCGAGCGATGGCTAGATTTTGATTTGAGTGAAGAGGAAGACGTCGTCCCTGTGCTGATGTGCTCTGCCGTGGTGTCAGCTGTGGCAGCGCGGAAGCCTCCGAAGAAAACGTGTCACTTGTGGGCGCGCCCGTGCCTCCGCTAGGGAGAAGTATCTGGCCACGCGAGCCGCATCCTGCCCGAACTTTGCGCGCATGACGACGAGTATTATGGAGAGTAAGTTGTAATTTCTAGTGCGCGTTGCGGTGGGAATCGGTGCATAATATTAAAGCGAAGCTGTTCACCCGCTGTTCACCTTTGGGTGGCGTGTTCATCCCACGAACGGCAGCTGGAAAAATTGGTTTGTGTTATGCTTTGTTTTCATGCTGTTTAGCTTCCAGCGAATGCGACCGCGTACATTCGACACGTTGCTGCAACTGCTGCATCCCAGCATCACAAGGCGAGACACCAATTACCGTCCTGTAGTCTGCACGGTGGCGTGGACATTGTATTTGGCTTAGACGCCGGATGAAAACATATAACATCACTTTCGGCACGGCGCTAATTTGGTGAACAGCTTTGCAACCACGGTCTCGCGACTGAGAAATCGAGCAGCGAGCGACTGGCCCAAAATAGTTTCTTTTCGAGAAAAGCGACCATTTCTGACCAACTTGGTCGTGCGACCGCCCTCAGTCGCCGGTGTGAATGAGCCTTTACAGCGAAGCTGTATATGGCTAGGTTCTGACGAATCGCGTCCGCGGACAAAACGACGCGTAGACCAACAATTTTCGGCGGCGGATATATATCGGTTTAAATGTTTAAAGTGCCTTATTTAGCGCAGTTGCCAAAACGGATGCTAGTTTAAAGAATATGAGGTAATTTTAATGTGATTCACATTATCATCAAAAACAAGATTGGCCAAATTGGTAAATGCTTATGCTGACTGTACTCAAAAATTACCTTGTGCAAGGACTGAGGCTTTTCAAGGTAACTTTACGTAACGCCTCAGATACACAATTGGCTCCGTCGTGCAAGAGAAGCCGCTATAGCCGAGCGCGTGTCGAAGCTGTATATGGCCAGGTTCTGACTAAAAGTGCATGCGTCGACAGGGTGTGTCGGAACAATTCAAAACCCTTCCCCTGTCGAGAAAAGGGGGCTAAGCTAAGCTTGTGGCAAGACGACGCGGTCGCAGGTGTTCCGCTTCGTTTGCCATAAACTCTGGGTCGGCGGCTCTTCGCTGGCGTTTGGCCTCAACATCGCGCTCCCGCAACTCGGGGTCCGCGGCTCATCGCTGACGTTTCGCCTGGGCTTCAGAAGCCCTCATGCTAGAATCAGCACGTCGACGACGAGCCCTTTCCCGAGTGAGTTCGCTGCGTCGTTGCTCAAACGCAGCCTGCTCCTCGGCGGAACACATTCTTTTCGTCATCTTTCTTAACAATGGATGAATTTTGTGGTTTTACGTGCCAAAAATATAATTTGATTATTAGGCACGCCGCAGTGGAGAAATCCGAATTAATTTCAACCGCGAGAAGATCTTTAAAGTGCCCACAACGCACGGGACACGGGCGTTTTTGCATTTCGTTCCCGTCACAATGCGGCCGCCGCGACCAGGATTAGATCCCGCGACCTCGTGCTTAGCAGCGCAACACCACAGCCGCTAAGCCACCGCGGTAAATCTTTCTGAACACCCACCGTGGTTGCTCAGTGGCTATGGTGTTGGGCTGCTTAGCACGAGGTCGCGGGATCGAATCCCGGCCACGGCAACCGCATTCCGATGGGGGCGAAATGCGAAAACACCCGTGTACTTAGATTCAGGTGCACGTTAAAGAACCCCAGGTGGTCCAAATTTCCGGAGTACCCCACTGCGGCGTGCCTCATAATCAGATCGTGGTTTTGGCACGTAAAACCCCATAATTTAAATCTTTCTGAACAAGGTTTCAGCAGGCACAAGGATGCCATTGCTTTTTTGTGCTTCGCGAATGCCATAAACAAGAGAACCACTCTATTCAGTAGTTTTTTTTCTATTCTCAAACAAGAATCTAATCTATTCAGAAGAGTATTAAGCCGAGGTGGCTACGTATGCATAGCGGCTATCTACAGAATTTGTTCGCAACGAACTTCATTTGTAAGTCCAGCGTTGCTCTGTGTGTTTCTTTTTTTGTGTCTTGGCATCTATACCTGCTGAAACCATCACACATTGTCCTTAGTGTCCATTTGCGAGTGAGGTAGGGCACTGAGGTGAGGTAGGTAGAAAATGCCTTCAAATCTGTAACGTCGCAGTTACGCTCCGGCGCTAGTATTTCGGTCCAAAATAAAAATAAATAAATAAATAAATGGAACATTTACCTTCAATTTTTCTTTCAATGATCAACCTATTAGCGCGAAGTTAACGAATGTATACTTGAAGAGTATACTTGAAGAGCTTACACTCATTCAGTGTTTCTCCTAGGTGTGCGTTTACCTCTCAAACAAAGGCAGCAGAGTTAGCGAAACATTGAGTGCTAAGGCGTGAGCGCAATGGGTACAGGCGCTGCTACAATGCTATGAAATGTATGTGACCTAGAGGTTATGGAAAATAAAGGCTTGCTTTTAGAGGTCCACAATCTGAGCCCCCATGCTCACTGGCGTAGCCAGTAGCCAGGGGAGGTTGGGAAGCACGTCGGGCACGTGACCCTATCACGTGCCCATTACACCTCTATCGAAAAAAAAAATTCTGGCTAAGCCACTGCCCAAGGCGCACTGCCGTGCCAGATTAAACACAGCAGAACATTATGGTACGTTCATTCGCGAAGCTTGGCCGTAGAGCGTGCTTTTTTTTCTCTCTGGCACAGGTTACAGTTGCCCGGTTTTGCAGACGTCGTTTATCTAACTTTCTGCTCCTTCGCTAAGCATTGGCGGATTTGCGCTTTGTTAAGTTTGACGCGACTAAGTTGCTCTCTGGCATTTTCAGTGTCATGCTCAAGCTTCAGTTTTATAGGAGCACGAAATCAGTTTAAGCTGATAAGTGTTCTGTTAAAACTGTATTTTCGTTAACTTCTTGGTAGGAAGTTGATTATATTACTAATACAACTGAGCGTGAAGATTTCATTCTGTTTTTTTTTTCAGTTTACTGTCAAAACCCTAGCGCAGAGACGTCTGTGTGACGTCATGAATTTAAAGTTTTTTCTTGTTGTTGTGGCTCAGTAAAGGATCTTAAAGCTCGCTAAGTTCACTCTTTGGCTCTTTCAGAATAGAATGTAATCAATTTTTGCCGATAAGACATTATAGATCCAGAGCAGACTCCCTCAATATCCCGACGTCGCGGGGAGATGGTACAGAAACTTCAAGGTGGTGTCGCCACATGTCCTTCGCTATTCTCTTTATTCTGGCTTACTAAGTTTCTTCTCACGGCAAGAGTGCTGTAGAGGTGCAATTTACTAACGGAGCTAACTTATTTTCCTCTCTTTGGCGTCACTTTAATGTTGTGGCCTATCCAGACATTCTAGATGCAGTTTCTGCTATCTTCGCAGCTCGATGTTTTCTCCGTATAACTGCGGCCATTCGCTTGGCACACGCCATCATTATACCTGCAGAGAGAGAGAGATAAATAAACTTTATTTTTAACCAGATGCGTGTTTCCTTTGCCCAGAGATGGGTAATCTTCTTATTCCAGGTAGCCATGGCTTGTAGCCGACGCTCGCGCTCTGTCCGCCAGCCAGAGCTGGTCCTCAGGATTCTGTGACGTCAGCAGTGTCTCCCACTGGTTTTGCGGAGCTCGTGCTACTTATTTCTGATTGGCTGGCATGCTTGGGTTGTTGCGGCATCCCTATAGTACAGGGTGTTTGCTGTCTCCGGGAAGTAGTTGCGGTTCCTGCTGTAGGTGCCGGGATACATGGCGTGGAGAAGTGTCCCATGTGGATAGGTCCCTCCCTGCCTGGAGTCTTCTCAAGGTCACTGCTTATTCTCTGTGCAGCTTCCTGTGAGCAGGTGGACAATGACTTCGTTGCTTCCGGTAGTGTGCGAGTATATCGGAGTATTTTCTAGGCATTCCTTCGTCGGAATCTCCGGAACCCCAGTATCCCTGCAGGGTTGTCCGGTGTATAAGCTCTCGGGCTGCGGCATGTGTCGCTTGGTTCCCCGCGAAGGAATAATTTCGTTCCCCGGTGCCCAGAGGATAGTTGATTCTTGGAAGTCACACTTTAGTAGAATTTGGAGCAATGATGGGCTGATTCTCTTTTTCTTGAATCTTCAGAACGCTTCTTGCGAATCTGTCACGATGGTGACTGGTGAAACACTTGGGATTGCTAACGCTATGGGAAGTGCTTGTCGAGTTCGTGCCCTGTTTCTTCCTCCACGCTAGTTACATGTGCTTACTCGTTATTTAGCAGCATCCGTGTACCGGCCGTATGCTCTCTTTGTCAATAATGCGCTCAAATATCTGTTTTAGTGTTTGGTTCCGAACTCTTCTTTCCTTGTCATGTTCCGGGATTATGTTCTAAGGTATGTTGTATACATGTATTTTATCTTTGATTTCGTGGAGGATACGCTTTGGCAGTTATACTGTATAGCCCAGATCCTTCAGAAGTGCTTGTCCCACTTTCGTAAGCTTCAGTCCTTCTAGTTTGTTCACCCACCTTTTGTGCTTCGATTAACTCTTCCCAGGTGTTATGAACCCCCATCTTGAGGAGATTTATTGTGGAAGTGGTCAGTGAAAGTCTCCCGGCAGTCTTGTAGGCTTTGCAGATGATGATGTTCACTTTGTTGCGCTGGCCGTTCTTCGCCACGTAGTAATTCTTTTTGAATAGAGACTTTCCTATTGAATGATATTTGTAGATTAGTGATTTTCTTAGGTTGTAAAGAATTGGCGAAATTTAAACCATTAAATGCATAAATTTATTCTCTTCCTTTTCTCCTTTCTAAATGTCAGCCATTATAATTTTGGCGGGAGCTCAATGTCAACAAGCACGTCAAAGAAGCAGACAAAGAAGAAGAACAGCTGTGTGGAAGGCGTCGGCGGGGGATTTTTGATGCTCTACGAGGGACTAGGACTACGCCTACGATTTATCTGCTGTAGAAGAGCTGATGCATCAGTGAACCATGCCAGAGCTACTAACACTTTCCTTGAATGGCTTATGGCTTGTGGCCGGAACGCTGTTGGTCTTCTTGGAACCCGGTGCTGTTAGAGTCTCTGCCCAAGTGGACTATGAAGTGCAGGAGGCGGACGAAACCCCTTCCTCGATTCTGGCCGGGTGGTACGACATCAGCCGTCTGATGGTCAGTTTGCTGGTCGCGAAGCCGGAAAACGCCGATCTCATATCCGCTTTAGTTTCTACCAACGCACTGAACGTGGACTTCATCGACCTCATGGACAGGTTCTGGTCCCAGCAACCAAGTGTGTTCTTCTTTATCCTTCTGAACATCTGCTACATGATAGCGCTGGCAATCGGCGCACCGCTATATTTCTGGGCGCGCAACCGCGACATGATGGGCGGCGACCGGACGCAGGACATCAACGAGGGCTACAAGTTTGTCCTTCAGGCCCTAACCATCGCCTTCATCATCTGCATTGCCATCGTAGGCCTCACGCTGACAATCACTATACTGACGGTGTACTTCCAGGCGCCGCTGGTGACAGGACCAAGAACGGGCCTTTTCGCAGACCTGAGGAGCGTGGGAACGTACGCGCGTGCTCTGGGCCAAGACCTGCTAAACCTGACTGATGCCCAGGCAAAACTGCTGCGGCGCATTCACAACGCTACCGAACCAAGTCATTTGGTTCAACTCATCTACGAGTTTTTTCTGCCCCAAGTGGAAAGCTCGACAATCCTCATGAACATGAACTCCTCGCAAAGGCTTCACACTCTCGCTGAACTTGCACAGAAGCACTCACGCGTCTCCAGCATGTTGCACGCCGTCGAAGCCTTGAAGCCGGCCCTGCAGAAGAACATAACAAGATTCATAGCGACAAACTTTGTCGAAAAGTACAATGCCGAGATCACGGTTGCCCTCAAGGAAGTCCCGAAGGCACTCAGCTTCATCACGCGCACAGCCAGGCACATTGAAGAGGATCTGAACACGTTCCTCAAATCTCTGGGCTCGTTCATTTATCGATTTGATGACGAAAGCAGAGGAAGCCTCACGGCGCTCTTCGGTATACGCTTCCTCTACTACGGCTCTGCGTCGGTCATCGTTTGCGTGGTGCTTCTACTGTTCTTCGCTATTTCATTTCTCGTCGGCGTGGCCACACACGATGATACCGTAGCGCCAACCAAGAGGAGCATGATCTCCGAGCGGTCCGGCGATGCGCTTCTATTGGGCATTGGCATGAACTCGGCATTTGGCTTTTTCGTCGTGCTCTTCACTATGATAGTTATGATCATCGGCATCCTGGCTGAGGGATACGTCTGCGAACCTTACAGAGACCTAGTGCGCACCCAGATGCCGGACTCCGTGTCCGCGTCAGTCCTGGATGCCGTGTGGGACACGGTGTGGAGCCGTAAGACGAGAGGCAAATACTTCGCAGACCTCATACCGGGTCACTGGTTTCTCAACTGCGACTCTGACAAAAGATCTATCGACTTGCTGCCGACATCGCTGAAGAATCGGGTTCAAGCGGTGCACAATTCGAGCGCAGCGTTTGCCAGGGCGCTCAGCAAGGTGGAAGTGTCACTCGAGCATGTGCTTCCGGGCAAAGGACCCGTAGGCATGAGTCAACCGCACTACGAACAGCTCAAGTCATGGTTGGCAGATACCACGCAGCAAATCTCGGTGCTGTGGGCCAACAGCATGAAGGATGAGGTTGCCGTCGAACTGCCCAAGACGGACTCCGAGAGCGTGGAGTGCATGCAGCTGTTCAACGTGTACGACGACGCCTTCCGCTCCTTCTGTGAACTCACGCTCAAGAACCACAACGGCTGGTGGCTAGCCATGTACGTCTGCCTGATGCTCTTGGGCGCTATGGCTGTCATGTCACACCACGCTTCTCGCTACTTTCTCAAGATGGTAAACTACACGTATGATGGGTCTGAGGTAGAGTCGACGTCGTCCGAGGAGGGGTCTTCTGCGAAAGGAGATAAGAGCTTGTCAGGATCTGACATCAGCGTCTCTGGCGGCAAGAATTCCAAGCATAAAGCGGCTAGCGGAAAAGACCTGAAGGCCAGTAACGCTCCCACAGCGGTGGAACCCGCTAAGGATATGAAAAGTGAGGACGAGCAGGGCAGGCGATACGCCCAAGACTACTGAAATTGCGCAGGAAAAGGAGAAAGGTGACTTTGATAAGGAGGAAAAGGAAAGTCGGAAGACAGGCAAGATAAAGGAAGCAAATCATGTAGTGCAATAGGTGTGCACATTTTATGTCGCTGATATTTACTAGGAATACTATACGGTCTAGAAAAAAAAATACTGAATGCAGTTTTGTTGGAGGCTAAACGTTGGAAGTTTCAGCGAATTTCACGAGAGCGATTGATGAACTCTGCCGTTCTTGTGCGATTTGAACGATTTTGTTGCACTGAATTATTTCACGAACGTAACCGTGTTTTGGAAATAGTCAACGCCCGCATATAGCACCGATATTGTATCCTTGAGCAAATTAAGTGGCATCCACAGTGACCATTAAACTGATGACGTGATTTTATATTGCAATCGTTTTCTATGATCTCAGTTCGCCGTCGTTTGCATGAATATTGTCTCGGGAAGGGACGGCGAAGAGGCAGAAAAAAACGAATAAATACTAATTGAAAGATCTACTGTATGTCCTCCGCGATATTGCGGCGCAGCTGCTCATGATCTCGGTAGGCAGTTAAATACAGCCTCCGATATAGCGATGATGCACCCAAGGGAGCCGGGGCAATCTCAGATGCCACGTTCGAAAAAAGCGAAGTTTTTGTAGTGATCGAAAGATGGCGCGTGCACACCAAGAGGCGCAGCGCATTCGATTGCTTTTGGCAGCCTTAGCTTGTCCTTTGCCAAATATTGCGTGCCGTCGTTCTTTTTATAAAAGATTAATAGAAGTTCCGTTGTGAGTCGGGGCTGGTGTGTCGATTTTTTGTTCGCTCTTGTAAAGTTGTGCGGTTAGTCTGCCACGTTGTTCCTTTACATCCCGTCATTCATTCATTTCTTTTTCTTTTCTCTGGATTGTTTCTGCTTAGTAGAAATGATGTTTTTGGCCGAGAACCGTCGTGAATCTGAGGCATTGAGCGGTAGCAATGAAAGAAAGACCTGGCAAGTGTGTGCGAGCTTTCGCGAGACGTTCGTGGCGTTCTTGAAAGCTTGGGTGATGTTGACTAGTCTAAGAATTCACAGTTCTCTTCCCCTCCTCCTCTTACCTCTCCTCCTCTCCTGTAGTGTAGCAGGCTAGAGAGCTCCAGGCCAACTTCTCTGCCTTTATTAAAATTTCGATATCTCTACACCTGGCCGAAAATTGAAATGATCGGGATTCTTGATTTGTTAACGGCCAATTTGTAAACTTGAAAATAAAAAAAAAAGTTTACGTTCTGTGAGGTCCGTTGTAACAGCATACGGGGCCGAACATTTCGGCCTAACAAGGAAGCTTAAAATGAAGCTGAGAACCGTGCAATGAGAAAGCACCACAACGACGGAAGGTGATATATGGTAGGGCTTGTTTTATGGGGTAGGAAGAAAGGCTGTATTGAGGCAAATGGGTCTAGCTGATAGATAATGCGTGCAGTTGAGATTAGGAATAAGAAAACGAGCAGATCTAACGCAGAGTTGGAACTTAAATGAAACAAAGCTTGTTCTTGAGCTTGCGAAGTTGGCGGGAACACGCGCTCGGCCTCGTCACCTGTAGCTGTTAGCTCTCTGTGTCGGGACTACGCAAGCGATGTATGACGCTTGTCGAGGGAAGAATAGTAACGAGAATATCATTCACAGATAAGTAGGACACATGCCTAAATACATTAAAGTCATCTAAACACCTTGTGACTCTTATGTTTTCTTTTGGGAGGGGGGGGGGGGGGGGCGTGACGGGTCTCGTACCCAGTGGGACATACCCAGTTGGCGAAGAATGGGGCAGCCAAAACTACCACATCTGTTGAATATCATGCGCTATTCCATCAAAAGCTAGGCCTGTGTACGTTAAAGATGCATGCAAGCTGACATTATATGTTCAGGTTTTATGTCTTGCTTTATTGTTTGATTATGCGGAGCGAAGGTGCGTTCACTAAACTGCTTTATGGATCATGTTCAGTGTTTATGTTCGGTTGCTTACATACTTACGTACGTGCACCTAACCCCGTAGTAGGAGATGGGGGAGAGGGATGGTGGCGGAGGGTAGTAGGCAAAGGGCGATTTGCTTTGAAAAGCGAAATCAGCGTGTATATCCAAGCTGCGGTCTAGGGGAAGCTTAACGATGTGAAGGGGACAGAGGACTGTTATATGAAGTTATGAGAATAGGAAATTCGACGGCGTAGCATGGAATCAGGGGACGTAGAGTAAGGGTGACTGGAGGTCTCTGGTAGAAGCATTCGAGCCTGCAGTGGACGTAAATAGGTAAGATGATGAAAATTAGGATGTTTGTGCAAGAGGAGCCGCACAAGAGATTCAGAACGAAAACACCGAGCTTGAGACGCTAACCTTGAGAAACTTGCGATAACAGGGTTACTGGCTACGAAGCCTGACAAGAAGTTTTGACATTACCTTGAGCACTGTTTACCTGGACATAGCAGTACAATTTATAAATAACGTGCGTAAATGAATACTCTACATGCGTTTGCTTTCTCGCACAATTTGCATGTCAACTTACAGGCTAACATACGTGTTAATTTGCATGCTAACTGATGATGTTGTCTTAGCGCATAAATGTGAATTCACGGCAGTTTAAAGATCAGAGGCTACGCTCATTCGCAGAGGTCACAGAAATTTTGTCAGGGGGGCTAGAAAGTGAGTGGAAGGTTCCTTGTATTCTCGATAGAACCGCCCTCTCAAGGCCGGATTTTAAAGCCAAACTTCGATCGATAAGGACTGCATAGAGCTGGACGCCTCTTTGAAGCGCGTCCTCTAAAGAGGGTGCGTCGTCACTCAGCAATCATGAGAATGCGGTGGCCCTTTGATCCCAGTGGATTTTCCGGGATTTCGCGGAACACTGTCGCTTTCAGAAGTTTCTCCTTGAGTTCTCAGTAAGCTATAGGAGGGAGAGAGAGAGAGAGAGAGAAAGTTTAATGGTATCTGGATACGTTTGCCTAGCGGCAGCTTCGCGCGTTACTCCAGGTGAGACAGTGGTGGATGACAGAGAGTGAGTGAGATAAAAAGAAAAAAACAAAGCACGAATGAAGTGACGCGGTGGCTTTGCCTAAGAGCTATTGTGTTATCCCAAGAATGAACGCCGTGGTCATGAAAGAAACCGACTCAGGCGTTATTATGCAAGCGTAATCAGATGTTCAAAAATATAAGCTCGTATTCACACAACCAGTCGTCCTAAATGACAGTTTGTAAGAGCTGACTCAGAACAATTTTGGCTGCAAAGCAAGCGATAAGGCAGTTACGGCTGTTCGGAATGATATTCCTTTAAGAGATATGTTGAATATTTTCGATGACACATTATTGGTACGCTATTGCGCGGACGCCAATACCATTGATTTGCTTTATCACGTACCGTTTTCGTACTGACAAACAAGTACGCTATCTTAGCTCGTTATATGGTTCACTGCGCAACTCCAATCACCTGAAGTAAGAGCATGGGTTTAAATAAAAATGCACGTTGAAAACGAGCTTTCGCAGGAATAGCCGCCGATGGCAATTTTACGCTACATTATCGGCATCGCGGTTGGTGGTCGTCGTAGTAGTTTTTCGCAAATGATCATCACCGTGTCACCAAGCCAAAAAGACAACGAAGAAATTGCGAGACGCCTGGCATTTGAGAGCGATCTAGGTGTAATGGCATTAGCCGAGGGGAACCCACGCTTTGCATGATAAATATTATTTAGATAAGCACTTCACAACGCGTTTATGCCACCCACAATGTATTGACACCATATTATGTTGTGTAAAGACTGCTAGTTCACTTGCATCTCGTCCAACATGTGTTGTAGGTACAGTATTTATAACACGAGGATCCTGGCTGCACGTACAAAGAAACCTGCCTGTTTGAATTTTGTGCATAGTGTTTCAATGCTCTCAATGCGAGGCTCTGGTCCTTCGCAAAAGACGCGTAAAGGGCTTTGCGTATACGCGTAAATGCTACGAGGCGCGCGATGTGCTCGCGCTGTATACACTCCGCCATTCACGTTGTGTTTGTAGCTCTCTTATCGTGCGCACACAGCGACCTCTTCCGCGCATTTGCTGCGATATCGGCGGTCTCGCCGCGAGAAGCTACAGCTGCTCATGAGATAACGGATCGCGCCGCACTCCAGAGCTTAGTTCTCTAAGAGCCTGAGTGAATCGCGCGCTGCTTCAAGGACTCCTCTATAGAGTTGTTTTCTTTGCAATGCGCTTGCCGATACCTTATGCGTCGTTTCACGGTTTGCCTGCCTGCAACCTTGCCATCCCCCCATGCGTCACATTAAGCAGCTCCGCGACGAAGGCTCTGCGGTAAAACCTCATTTAGCAGATGTCTTCGAGGTCTTGTTAAACTCTCTTTCGAAATGATAGGGCGCCGGAAGCTGCGAGGCGTGCTGTGGCGCTGGAAATAAAATTCGTAACTGTATCCGAGAATGAACAAAACTACACTAATAGGGCGAGACGCGTGACACAGGGTCGCACGCATTCACATGATCGCGCTCTTGACTGACTAGCGCAGAGCGTAGCTACCCCTCCACCGTCTGACTATATCTGAAAAAAAAAAAAAAAAAAAAAAAAAACGTGTAAGCGTAGTATTATCTGAAACAAGGCCTTGTTCTTGTTCGTGCGCGCCGAATATTCAGGGGCCGTTAAAAAAATGCAGAGCCGCTGTGCCGCTCACACCGCTACACGAGAAGAGGGGATGGGCCACGGATGGGCTGAACGAGGCATTGGGGCTGATTACAAGGAAGAGGCCGGAAACGAGAGGCTCAGCCGAGGCACGGGCATACGCGCTTCGCCTCGCAGACCTCCCGGTGGGAATTCTCCGTCTCGTTACGTACAAAGCGGACTCTCTTTTCTCCTTCTGCAAAATCCTTCCTCGGTCTTCGCTAGGCGAAGCTGACTCTCCTTGATAACTAGGGCCCCTGCGAGCTGTGTGTTGGTTGCAGCGGCGGCCTCATTAGCGAGCAGCTTGGCGATGCCGTTCACGTGCGCAGCAGCGCAGCGCGGGCTTAAACCGGCCTACGTGGTTAATTCGCTCTGTCATGTGAGCGAGTGCTAGAAGACAGCGCAGCTCCTTGCGTTCCTCGGATCGTGGCAACCGAACGGAGCGCACTACCGACGAAGACAGTCGACTTGACGTCGCGGTGTCCACTTCGCATGAAGCGACACCCAGGCTTTTGCGTTGGCTGCTTCGCGCTTATGCGTGCTGATGGTGCATTGGAACCATGATATAGGCACGGTTGCTGCGCGGTGTGACATAGAAGCCACTAAGACGCGGCTACTAATACGTCGAAAATTCGTGTGTCGCTCGCCGTTGTGTGCTTCTTGTAGGTTTGAGGCATGAAAGTCGTTCAAATGGAATCGTCGTAGCATCAGCATCTGTAGGGGCAAGAGGAGAAATTGAAGGTGTTGCTTGCTGCCCTTTCCGAATAATCAAAGCTCCAGTAGGGCAGAAATATGCCAACAGAAGTGAAAAGAAAGCCTGAAAAAAAAAAGACTAAAGTACTTCACGGCACGTACAAACTTGGAAAAATATTGCTGTAACGAACTTATGGGTATCAACCTATGCGTAAAAGTCAAGGTTGTGCATCGATTCGCAAACTATAGGAAGACGACGACATTGATGACAGCAGGCAGCTATGAAGGCCTTAGCGCGGGACTTTCAGGCTGCTGTGGGATTCAGACGTCTACTGCGGTCGCATTCGGGTCTGCGTCGGGAATCATCCTTGCTAAGCTTGCCTCTCCGTCGAGTCACGTGAAAAGATTATTTACTGAACAACGAAGAATGAGGCGCAGCATGGTACCGCCGCAGTGAAAAACTAACAGAGCAATACGAAGACGAAGCGACGGCATGGTTCACCATATCGGTGGTGCCTTTTAATGCGCGATGTAAAATAAAGGAATAAAAAGACAAAAAAATGCAAGTAGCAATTAAAAGGATACAAGGTTTAAACTGAATTTTTATTGGCTTCAGCAAGTGTCGTTAATTGTGGAAAAGTTTAGGCGCGAAATTACACCAAACATCCTTCTTCAGACGCATACATCTCTTCTCATCATCTTCTCCATTTCAGGTGAAATTTCCGACAGTATGCGCCCAATATGATTTCCTATTCACAGCCGCTGTTGTGTTGTTGTGTACCTGTACAAGATGCTCGGGTACACGTACCCCCTCAATTTTCCTCGTACATCACGTTTCAACAACAAGTACAACGATGGGAAGATACGAGATTTTTTGCGTTCGATAATTCTGATGCCATACTCTGTGGAAGACAACGCGAAGCTTTATCTTGTTTCTCTAACAAGACACAGCGTGACATGCAAAGGCGATACGGCTTCACTGCTGTAGCGTACCTGCGGCCAGCGACCACGCAGAAATTTCCATCTACGGATTCCACGTGGCTCGCTTCTTTATTTCACACGAAACTGCGACGTTTGCCCGGCGCTTTCTGACTCACGTGCTACCAAGAGTGGAGCAGCTATTGCGAAGTTGGCACGAAGTGTATCGCCCGTACAAACGTGAAAAATGAAACGCGGAACAGCTTGGACTCTTTGCTAAAGAAAAAAAAAACAGAGGTATATATAATCTGATTTCTGGCCGCGAGGTAATTAGATCGACGCGCCCAACCGTGTGGCGCTGTGCAGCGCAGCGTACACGCCGAGTTTTTTGAAGTGACTCAGCGTGGGCGCATGTGCGAATGTCTGTAGAACAGCTTTTGGTGAAGGTAGGCAAGAAAAATGGTCAGAAATAAAAACAACAAGGCAACAATTGCTGCTGCTATCGTTCTGGGCTTACGAAATTTGAGGCGGTGAATAAAAAAAAAAAAGAGTACGGACGTAAGGGTGGAAAACTGAAAGAAAAAAGAAAAGCAGACAGCCTAGCTCAGGAATATGGCTGAAGGACTGGCTATGTTAATAGCTCTGTAGAAGACGAATACAAACGGACACAAACGCACCTGGCTCACACAGATGCCTACATATACGTACAATGCAGAATGACAAAGTAAAAACCGCTCACAGGATGTATGTTCGAAGTATATCGACATTTTCTAGGATCATTATGTGTTTCAATAACTCCAATGCCGTAAGGAAAGCCGGTTATAAAACGTGCTGCTTGGTCTAGCATCATCGACAGCGTTACGATATATGATGATATAAGAGCATTGTATACCTGTTCGGCGATAATGAAACCTTAGCTACTCTATTGCACTGCTTTCTGCTAGTTGAACTGCCACTCAGCACGAGCTGCTTGTGCTGCCGATCACGTTAGTGGAAGGCACACATTAGCGTTAGCACACATTAGAGTTAACTAATGACGTACAAAGATTTTATTTCATGCCTGAGGCGCTTGTAGCGTTTGCCAGCCGTTAGAGCCGCCTGCTGTTATTGTTGCTTCCTGGCAAACTACAGTGCCCACCCACAAGTGGCAATTGGCCACGTTTATATGCAAAAGGACCGACTGACCGACCAACCGACCGATCGATGTTATGGTAAGGGCGCGCGTGTGTGTGCGCGCGCGTGTGTGTGCGTGCGTGTGCGTGTGTGTGGTGTGTGTGTGTGTGTGTGTGTGTGTGTGTGTGTGTGTGTGTGTGTGTGTGTGTGTGTGTGTGTGTGTGTGTGTGTGTGTGTGTGTGTTGCTCGCTCGCTCGCTCGCAGCCAGAAGCAACTCGAATTGATATTGACTCAAACGTTAAATAAGAAGCGCTTTGTGTAAACTGTAATAACTAAAACTGAAGCACCAAGTTTTTGCACCACGGCTCACAGAGTCTTCTAAAGGCTATGGTGTAAATTTTCGCCTATACGCCAAGCCGTTCCGACGAGGCACCGGTCGTTCCGGGCCATTTGGAGACTCAATGACGCGCGCCAAGTTATAAGTGGGTGACGGGAGCGCGGACGGCCACGCCCCGGTCGCTAGCGAAGCTTCCTGCGCCGTCGGGGCATTTCGATGTACCTGGTGTCGAGATGCGATAAGAAGTTAGTCCGCCATGAGCGGGCGAACTAATAAACGGATAAACTAGAAAGGCCCACCTTGGAGCTTTGCAGCATGTGCGCTCAGAGGACACAGCCTTCGGCACGCAAGAGCCTTAGGCGGTTGGGCTGAAATCTTTAGATATTGCTTATTCTGACTTTTTGCCTTGCGTTTTGGAGGCACGAGACAACAGCATAACGAATGGAAATGACATATGCGTTGTTTAAATACATGGAAAGACTACATTGGGGAAGCAGTCCTCTGTGTTCAAATAGCTCAATAACGAGTTGCCACTCTGGCAACTCGTTATTGGATGCGGCGATTTGGTGAATCCCGGCCTCATTGGAGAATGTGAGCGTAGGCTCGCGAGTGGACGCCCAGTGCGTTATTTTGGCGTTGACAATACTTGGCGCAGCGTGCAAGTTTGATCTGAACGTTAGGAAGTAACGATCTTGCATTTCTTCGAACCGTCCTATATCAGTGTCTCTGTCGTCGCCATCATCCTTTTCCTTCTCTACTTTAATTTCCTATCGATTACTCAGTACTGATTAGGAACAAACAGTTTGCGCGTCAAGCTGATCTGTCGGCTTGCTCCCCAACAGTTTATGTCCATTTCTTCTTTAAGAAGAAAACTAATACAGAACTTTCTTAGCTTTAAAGCTTTGCAGTGCACTGAAACAGTTCTTGCGCAGTCCAGTAGCTGATATCTTTCGTGTCCTTCGACAATACTTCAAGCACAGTGTTATTGCGGTGCTTTCGAAGTGGCATCGCAACTCGCTGCAGAAGGGCACACAAACACAGACTGGCAAGAAATAAAAGACCAGATGTCGGATTTCTTTTGCTCACTACAGAAGTCACCGGCATTCTGCTCTCCCTCAGGACTGCGTAAACAGCCCCAAGGTGCTACTGGATACGACGTCTTCTAAACTAACTATATTACTGTCAGACGTCTGGAGCTTTTACGTAGACGCGGTAAAGGCAGAACATTTCCCCAACCGAACGGAAACACAAAACATCCAAACGAATCCGCTTTAATGCTGTAGCTTTTAGAACAGATTGTCAGGATACAACGTGAAACAACAAAGAGGAGACCCACCTGTAAGCCTCTTTCACACGTGTGCCCTGGAGCGCAATTTGTGCTGCCATGCGTCTTTTCAGCAAAAAAGAGCAGACGTCCAGGAATTAAAAAAAAGTTTAAGTTAGGGAGACTGTTAGAGTCATGTTAGCGTGAACAACGTGTGCGTTTTAGTAAGGCGCTTTTGTCCCGCCTTTGGCATACAGTGTTGATATCGCTTTCTTGATAGAGCGAAAGCATATGTGCGTTGTGCCAGTAAAGGGAAACGAGGCTAGCTATAGAAATGAAGACCGAGCGTGGGGTACAAAAGAATCCGGCTGCTGAGAAAGAAAATCTGTATTGACTGTCAAGATTTTGTTTTTGTAGCCTGAATGACGGAGTGTTTCGTCAGTGTGCGCTTGAGCGCCCCCCCCCCCCCCCCCCTGCCCCACGCGCACACGCATACATACACAATCACACACGCACGCACGAACGCCCACTCACACCCTCAAACACTCACTCACGTGAACGTCACGCGGAACTATGTCTTGCTAAGGAACACAACTGTCTGTAGCATGATTGCGTGTGTATGCAGTCCACTAGCTTCTTGCATCCGAACATCACGGTATATTTCAGGCAGAATCGCTCATTCACTGTGCACTTGATAACCGATATTTTTGTTTTGCAACTTCTCTCAAACATACGTCATAGTGGCACCTGGGTGAATGTCTGCGCCTGTTTCGGCGTGGCGTAAAAGCTATGTTCGTATATGTTTGCAGCTGACATACCTTTTTTTTTTTTCGAGCAGATCCGTGCTACATATTCGTGCATGGCAGGGTCTAATTCATGTGCTGTAAGAACGTTGCCCTCCTCATTGCATAATAACCTCCACCAGTTTTATCTAGAACTCAATTTTGAAACGAAGCTTTGGTGCGTGCAGAAATCTGTCTCTGTGACGACGCCTTTTCATTTGCAAATAAGAACACTGCTTCATTGTGAAGCTGATCCTCACTGCGTTACTAGCGCGCATCAGGAGTTCCGGTGTTCTGCCGAAGTGCAATAGAATAATGCACGGAACTGATATTATGCATACTGTGCCTTTTGGAGTGCGTAGCTGATAGCGTGATGTGATGCACACGTTATCCTTTAAGAACGCTGCTTGCGCGAGCTATTGTCTTGCATATGGGAATTCTAGAGAGAGAGAGAGAAGGGAAAAGAACAGCATAGGAAAGATCTTAGAGTGCACTTCTTGCTGTGTGCGTATTTTGGTGCAGGCATGTATTACATTGCTCGCCTAAGCTGTATGGTACACGTACAAAAGCTAAACTACAACAACAGTACGGGCGAGGAAGAGCGTAGTAGGGCGTTGCCTTAAGAACAAAAAGATCGCCGTGGAAGCAACGTGTGCTTGAGAAATTATAAGCTGAAACACGAGTACTGCGGACTTGAAGGTGCTAGTGCAACAAAACTGGATTTTGTTGCGCTTTCTGCGCAGATGTAATTGAAAATAATATTTTATCGCGCTTCGTAATTAATCCTAACCGAATGAATACTGAACGATTCGACTAATTTCAGTTTACCTCGACGAAGTTTGCGCTTGCCCATAAACAGCCAGTGGCACGGGACAACTCCGTGAAAGCTTCGGCAGCCCAAAGAGAGTTATGTTTTTGATAGAATTAGCCATTCACCGTAATATACAGAGCAAGCTGACAGATGGACGCAACTAAATTTTTTTAGCGTAATGCCACCCTAGTTTGTTAAAGCGTAATTGTTTTCGTTAGCCATGCACAGCCTCCGACGTTAAGTGCTTTAAAAGCTTTGCCATTATCGGCGCTATAAAACACAACAAAACAAAAATGTCATGTCTAGCCTGTATACATGCCGCCGTTTCTTCTATATGGAACATATTCAAGCATTTTTTTTGTTGGTAGTAGGGTAAGATATACAAGACAATAAAAAAGGTTTAATATCTTTTTGTCTACTAAACGAAGTCTCGCGACCTTGTGCGCGAGACAAGGGACGATCGTCAGAAAGTTCGGAATAATACATGACTGGCACATTGGAAGACCACCAAATTCACGTGTCCTGTTAGACTCGCTCCTGTCTCGTCTCTGTACTGCGCATGCATTCTGTGCAATGCACATAATTTGCCGGGCTTTCTTTGCGGAGGCTGCCTTCATGCTTGCCGTTTCCGATTACCATATCATCGATGGCCAGTCTCTCGACAATGAAACATAGTTGTGGTTTGCCGACACAGCACATAAGGAAGGATGGATGTAGAACGATTGAATGTCGACTTATGGAGAAGGCAGACCAGCAAAAACTTGGCCTTGGGGAGTCATGCTACAGCCCCAAAGGAAAACATAGATCGCTGAGACACTGCGTGACTTATTCCAGAGGCAGTAGCGGGGACACTGCAACGTTGCATCCTTATTCACCAGAAGAGTAGAGAACGTCAGAATAGTACAGATGTTCCAAGAAGCTCTGATATTCTCTGTCTGCCACATTATGTGCGAGCGGGCGAAACGCGAAGAAAGCAACACTTCCGGGTTGGTTGCATAGGTAAGTATTTTGCTGCTGTTAGTTTGCTCACAAAACTTCCTCCATTCTGCCCATTTTCCGCTCTATTGATCTTTCCCTCTGCTGAACGGTGCGCTTGTCTGCACTCAGGAATGCGACAGAGTGTGCTGAGATCTTTCAAGGGTAACTTCTAGTGACCCTGTCTAAGTGCTGCCCGACTTCAAAAAAAAGTTTGAGCTCTCCAGTGACGCATCACTCAAAGACGCCGGCACAGTTTGATACGAGCGAGATTTAGCTACAACACCTGACCGTCAACTCAATGTAATTGAATGTTATTCCCACAGGTTCAGTAGACCGGAAGAAAATTGTAACGAAGCTGAAAAGAGGCACTGGCTGTGGTATTGACGTTGATATAATTTTAAAGTTACTATGAGGGGTGACATTTTAAAGCATTCACTAACAGCCAGACTCTGGCTTACCTCGTGGGAAGTATAGTGGCACTTTGGCCGAAAAATAAGCTCCCTATCGTGACGTCTCGCCGAGGTTACATTTACGAAACATTGGCATAAATGATAAGAATCAGGTTGCGAGCATTTCGGTGGGTGCGAAAGAAATGGCAATGTATAATGAAAAGTTAGTAGTACAGAAACAAGTCAGTTGAAAACTTATCTGTATGCGTTAGCACCAAATTTCGAGGACACGTCTGATACTTGAAAAACAATTACGTGAAGCTTAATTAACGCTTAACTGGGAAAACATAAAGAGCGACGCATAAAACTGCAACCAGGGTCAAATGACAAAAGCTGAATACAGACCAAGAGGAAGTGAGGTAACAATTCTTGCATACTTCGAGACACCGTTTGAGGTGGTGTATTTCGACTTGTCTGTTAGCAAACAGAAGCGCTCAGGAGTTCTAGTAGGAATTCAGGTATATATCACGATGACCGCAGCAAAGCCGGGAAATGATAATTTCAGTGCGGCTATTTTTCTCGTGCGGTGCGATGTTTCCAAGCACGCAAAATTTTTTTCACCGATGGTAATTCAGAGTTTTGGAGTGAAAAGTTAGGAACTTGGGTTGAAGAGAAAACAGGTCACACTTAAATTCTGCATTCCCCTTACCACCCCTAAAGGAAATTCTTAGCAGAGTGGTTGATCCGTGATGTGAAGAAGTATAAAGCCTTCTAGCATGACTTCCATGGCGCTTGCAAATGTATTGAAGCAGCAGAAAAGCACCACAAACGCACATATACAGCTGATCTTGGTTGCATTCTCCAATTTGTAGCTTACAGCAATACTTATTTATAAAACACCGTAGACTCAGCAGCAAGAGACGAGTACAATAGCTCGAGAAAAAAAAAGTTTCGACGCCCGACACTGTGCCAAAGTTCCCAAATATTAAGGCAAGGAAACTATCTTAAAGTGGAAAAGTCTTGAAAGGCTACAAATCCTCTTTTCGCTGTCCCGTGCATGGTCACCAAGATGGTGAAATATTTTGTCCTGAAGGCGACGTACTGTTCGAAGGGTCCCGGAATATGATTGAGGCCATCACCATAGGGAACGTCCTTCCATATTCAAGAAGGGTGAAAACAAAAGCTTTGGAGGATGTGGAAATGTACCGAAAAAAATAGTTACTGTCATCGCTCAGCATAGAACTGGGAGAGGATACCGCAGGGGGTTAGGGAAAGGGTGGTGAGAGAAACAAGAAGAATAACATGATGTTATAGTTACATAATCTCATGTATGTCTGTCATAAAACTGACGTTTAGCAAGCAGAGAAGTCGTAGTCACGTCTGCTGCGCCTACTTTCACTCCAACCAGCAGCAGTGGAAATCTCCGCAACTCTGAGAAAGGCGGAAAGGTGATTTTGTTTCGACCAATAGTTTGCTCAATATCATCCTCTTAGCGAGCACAACTCAAGCATTCGCGTATGGCTGAGCGTAACATATGAAACGTGTGGGCCCTTCAAAGAGGGCTAGATAAAGTCATCCGCATTTTAAAGCAATTGATGAATGTGTAATTTTTGTCGAGAAGCAGCCATTGTGTGCAAAAACACTAATCTATTTACTATTGTAATTGAGGCGTTTTTTGTATGACTCCAAATTGTCTCAAAATAATGCCCACACGAAGCACTGTTGACCGTGTTGTATTTTATGAACGAGAGTCGTGCAGACATTTACGCCTATTTTAAACGAAATCGCGTTTTTTAAACTGTTACAATATACGGCTGTTTTCGGTGATCACTGGAAAGCTTTCTCGTGAATTTGATTCAGAAGGAAACCAAGCAAACAATTTAGCAGATTATTCCGTTTAAAGATTGCACGTGGATATGAATATACTGTCATTATATGCATTGAGGAAACTGCTTTGTGCCTCTTGAGGTATTTATAGGCTAGTTTTATGTCATGAGAGACAACTGTATTATAGCGCACAGAGTGGCACTGACTGATACTAACACGAACGTGCATATTGTGGAATCCTACTGGCCCTTCTTCATCAGTCCTCATACTCATCTTTTTCTCCTCTTCTGCAGAGCAGCAGACTATAGGGCCGTTACCTGCGGCTCACCTTTCTGCAGGTTTGTACGAATATCAGTTTTATGGTTTGCAGCGACATCGAAGCAAATAGTAATTAGTGTCGAACAATGTCGAATCGAATAGCTGGAACTGTTTTGGAATTTGCATAAAACCTTAACGAGAGCAAGATGTTGACAAATCCAAAAGAAAGTTGGTTCTTGCCAAAAAGGAAACAGGTTCATCGCCGGCAGTTTATGCTGTGTTGCGCAAATTCAACTTGATGTTGGTAGGTACACTTACCGCTTTTGCGGTACTCAGTCTAGCCCGCGTGCATAATGTAGGGCCCGATCACGGATGAGTGGCAAACTTCCTGCGATGGTTTGCCGTCCACCGCCGCGCCTGCCTTGGCTGTTAGGCCTAACTAGCGCTGTGTCACCGGATGTCGGCCACCAAAGTTACGGTTTAATGCCACGCGATGCAAATCTATTTGCAGCGGCCGTACGGCTCTCGAGAAGCCGTATACAACCGCTGCGAGTAACAAGTTTGAATAATAAGTGTTAACCCTTTCGGTCCTGAAATTTTTTTAAGGTGCACAATTTTTTTTCATCGCTTTGAATTGATTAGCTACTGCCTAAGAACCATAAAAATATTTATTATATTCGGAGTGCCCGATCAGTATAAGATATGGCATCATGTCCTATATATAGGGCACCAGGGCTTAGTGGTTGTAGAAAGCAACACGAAGTAT